>NC_041392.1:291026028-291053242 GCF_002162155.2 Triticum dicoccoides
GTTGAACAGGACCCCGTGGTGTGGAGGGCTGGATGAACAGTAGACGGTGGAGGGGTGCCCGTGGAGGGGCGGTTGAACAGGACCCCGTGGTGTGGATGGATGGATGAACAGTAGACGGTGGAGGGGTGGTTGAACAGTAGCCGGTGGAGTAGCGCGCGGTGGAGGCTGGATGAACAGGAGCCCGTGGATGAACAGTCGCAGGTGGAGGCTGGAGGAGGTCGATGGTGGATGAACAGTAGCTCGTGGAGGCTGGAGGGGGTCGACGGTGGAGATGAACAGTATCCCATGGAGTCCCATTTTGCGGTACGCCACACCCCTCCCGATGAACAGGACCCCCGTTTCGACTGTAGCGCTCCAACACAAGTCCGTTTCCTCCGTTTTGGGGTACGCCACACCCCCTCCCGATCAACATGACCCCGTTTCGACCGTAGGAGGTTTGTTTCCTCCGTTTTGCGGTACGCCAGACCCCTCCCGATGAACAGGATCCCGTTTCAAACGTGGCCGGTCGAACACAAGGCCGTTCCCTCCGTTCTGCGGTACGCCAGGCCTCGTTTCCATCGCCTGTTTCGTCCAAGCCCTCCCGATGAACACGACGCATTCCGTTGCCTCCCCATGAACACGACGCATTCCATTGCCTCCCCATGAACACGATGACGACGCTATTTCTCTGTTCCGAACCAGCCATGTACACGAGCCCTGGCCGTATGTATGCGCGAGTAGGCATTCGAGACCCCGCCCGTATGTACACGTACGTGGCCATATTTTCTTTCTTGCACCCTGGCCGCTGTACGTACGTGTAAATGCTACGTGCGTGCCTCTACATCGACCAGTATGTACGTACACGTTCACGACCAGAATGACAACGCTACGTACGCTTCGACCAGGTGGGTCCCGACTGTCAGGCACTTCCTTGCCTGCGAAGATGTAGCTGGTCGGTCCCAGCAGTCAGGGGGAAACGTTTTTTTTTTCACGAAATACGGTGGTCCGTCCGGTGGGTCCCGCTGTCAGGTGGAGGAATAATTATTTTGCACGTAATAAGGAGGCACTTCCTTGCTGCGGCCATGGACCCAGCTGTCAGCCTCTCCACGTATAGTCCACGTCCGATGGAAGCCGTTCCTTGACCACGTTGACCACGCCGCGCCGAGAGCACCAGGGCGGTGGACGACGGTGAGGCCTAGGAAGGGGACCACGCGGAGCCGGGGAAGACGCGATAGTGGATGCCCACGCGTAGAGGAGTACGAGGGTTCACTGGTTCGCTGTGGTGTGAGGCTGCCATCGCCGCAGAATAACAGGGGGTGTGGGTGAGTAGATGGATGGCCTGGCCATCGGTGGGAGTAGTAGGGGGCGGTGAGGCCTCCGCCGCATCACAGCCGACCACGGGAGGCAGGAGCACGAGGCACGACCGGCGCTGGTTTGGGCGGCTGGAGCAAGAAGACCAGATGTTGAAGAAGCACTACGGCCGTTGGATGGACATCGTACGGTCACTAGAGCTAGAATCGTGCATATTGACTAAGTTGACAAAGCCCTCTGTCCCCGTTAACTTAGTAGGCCCACAAGTCAGCCTCCCACCAAGGTGGGTCCCAGCTAGCAGGGGGTATTCATTTTTTGAGCGTAATAAGGAGGCACTTCCTTGCGTGCGAAGATATAGCTGGTGGGTCCGAGCTGTCAGCGGTGGTAACGTTTTTTTCGCGAAATACAGAGGCCCTTTTGGTGGGTCCCTGATGTCAGGGGAGGAAACATTATTTTGCGCGTAATAAGGAGGCATTTCCTTGCGTGTGGCCGTGGACCCAACTGTCGGCCTCTCCATGTATAGTCCACTTCAGATGCATGTCGGTCGTTGACCATGTTGACCACGCCGCGCTGAGAGCACCAGGGCGGTTGACGATGGCGAGGCCTAGGAAGGGGACGACACGGAGACTGGGAAGACTCGGCAGTTGTTTCCGATGCGGAGGGGAGTACGACTGTACGAGGGTTTACTGGTTCGTCTGCCGTCGCCGGAGAATAACAACAGGTGTGGGTGAGTAGAGGGATGGCTAGGCCAGCGATGGGAGTATGGTCGGGCGGTGAGGCCTGCGCGGCAGCACAGTCGGCCGCGAGGAGGAAGGAGCAGGCAGTCCCGCTAGCGCTTGTTTGAGAGGCTGGAGCAGGAAGAGCAGAGATTGAAGAAGCATGACGGCCGTTGGATGGACATCCAACAGTTAGTGCTTGTGCGTCAACCTTTTTTTTAGGAAAGCCTCAAATCCGTGGAAAACAACATACATCCCATCTGCCATTATTTCTAAAAATATATAGCCCATTTGCTAATTCTTAAGGTTTTTTTGGAGCCCATATTCTTTTTGTTAGCATTACAGCCCATATTGTGGCCACGGTTAAAAAATTAACGAAATTTTGCATATTTCGGTGCGGTCCGAACTGTTTTTAATCCCGAAATTTCGACTCACATTCAAACTGATTTTAAAAATAAATGTATATCAATATAAAATCCAACAAATTCTCCATGCATAAAAATTAATGTAATTTAAAATCTCGAAATGAAATAAGATATTTTAAACTAATTACCAGTTTGATGTGTTTTAAAAATGTACAACCCATTTCTCATTACTGATGGGCCATTTTCTCGGCCAGCCGAATGAAGCTCTCCTCGTCTTGAAAGATTTGCAGCCCAATAGGCCTGACAAAGCGACTTATTTGGCAAATCACAAAAAAACTGGGCCGTGGCCGTGGACCCAGCTGTCAGCCTCTCCACGTACAGTACTCTTCCGATGGAAGTAGGTCGTTGACCACATTGACCACGCCGCGCCGAGAGCACCAAGGCGGTGGACGACGGCGAGGCCTATGAAGGGGACGACGCGGAGCCGGGGAAGACGTGGCAGTGGATGCCCATGCGGAGAGGAGTACGAGGGTTCACTGGTTCGGCTGCGGCGTGAGGCTGCCGTTGCCGCAGAATAACAGGGGGTGTGGGTGAGTAGAGGGATAGCGTGGGCCGGCGCTGGGAGTAGTAGGGGGTGGTGAGGCCTCCGCGGCATCACAGCCGGCCATGAGAGGCAGGAGCATGCGGCACGACCGGTGCAGCTTTGGGCGGCTGGAGCAAGAAGACCAGAGGTTGAAGAAGCACTACGGCCGTTGGATGGACATCGTACGGTCACTGGAGCTAGAATCGTTCATATTGACTAAGTTGACAAAGCCCTCCATCCTTGTCAACTTAGTAGGCCCACAAGTCAGCCTCCCACCAGGTTGGGTCCCGGCTAGCAGGGGGAGTGTTCATTTTTCTATGCGTAATAAGGAGGCACTTCCGGTGGGTCCGAGCTGACAGCGGGAGGGGGGAACGTTTTTTTTTGCGAAATACTATGGTCCGTCCGGTGGGTCCCAGCAGTCAGGGGCAAACCTTTTTTTCTCCAAATACGGTGGCCCATCCGGTGGGTCCTAGCAGTCAGGGGGAAACGTTTTTTCCGTGAAATACTGGTGGCCCGTCCGGTGGGTCCCTGCTGTCAGGTGGAGGAATAATTATTTTGCGCGTAATAAGGAGGCACTTCCTTGCGGCTGCCGTGGACCCAGCTGTCAGCCTCTCCATGTACAGTACTCTTCCGATGGACCACATTGACCACGCCGTGCCAAGAGCACCATGGCGGTGGACGATGGCGAGGCCTAGGAAGGGGACGACGCGGAGCCGGGGAAGACGCGGCAGTGGATGCCCACACGGAGAGGAGTACGAGGGTTCATTGGTTCGGCTGCGGTGTGAGGCTACCGCCGCCTCAGAATAATAGGGGGAGTGGGTGAGTGGAGGGATGGCCTGACCAGTGGTGGGAGTAGTATGGGGACGGTGAGGCCTTCGCGGTAGCATAGCCGGCCATGGGAGTCAGGAGCATGCGGCATGACCGGCGCTGCTTTGGGCTGCTGGGGCAAGAAGACCAGAGGTTGAAGAAGCACTACGGTCATTGGATGGACATCGTTGACCACGCCGCACCAAGAGCACCAGGGCGGTGGACGACGGTGAGGCCTACGAAGGGAACGACACGGAGCCGGGGAATACACGGCAGTGGCTGCCCACGCAGTGGAGAGTACGAGGGTTGACTGGTTCGGCTGCCATCGCCGAAAAATAATAGGAGGTGTGGGTGAGTAGAGGGATAGACAGGCCAGGGATGCGAGTATGATGGGTCCGTGAGGCCTTCCCGGTAGCACTGCCGGCCACGGGAGGCGGGAGCAGGCGGTTCCGACGGTGCTGGTTTGGGCGGCTGGGGCAGGAGGATCAGAGACTGAAGAAGCACGATTGCCGTTAGATTGACATCTAACGGTCTGACGCTGGTTGAGTCGATTGTTGACTAAGTTTCTTTTTTGAGAAACCTTGTGTACGCATGAACTTAGTAGGCCCACAAGTCAGCCTCCAAATCTGTGGCAGACAACATAAAGCCCATTTGCTATTTTTTATAATTTGCAGCCCATTTGCTCATTCTTAAGTAATTTATTACATCCCATTTTCTGCCCAGGACCACGGTCAAAAAGTACAACCTTATTTTGCATATTTCGGTGGAGTCCGAACTGTTGTAATCCCGAAATGATAAACATTTTTTAAGAACTTATTGATTTGCCAAAAAACCGTTTTGTTTTTGTAAGCAAATAAGACGTGGGATAATTTAGTTGGTTTAAGGGAAAACCAGTGGTAAAAAAATCAGCGCTGGGTGGGAAAAAACAACAAAAATAAGGATGTAAATATGAAAAGGGAATTTTATGTGTTTTCAATATAATGATACGTGTATATGAACTAGTAAAACTATAGGTAGAGATTAGAAAACGGATGTAGGACATGCGTTTCAAGAGGAAAATAGAACTGGGCTGTGTGTTTGATTCAGTAAAAAAACTACATGCGGATGTTGTAAGACAAAATATAACTAACGCTGGTGGGCCAGAGGCCAGTAGATACCTGCTGGATCTTTGTGCCCCGTTGTCGTCATGGGCTGGGTCTGTGAAAAACAAAACAACCCTGGGCAATCTACAACCCAGTTGAAACTTGCTCGACCTGAAAAAACAATCTACATGCACAATAAACGAGAGAATTCTGCAAGTACAGACTGATAACTGGGATGCAGCACGGATATTGTTTTTTTATCGTGATAATAAGTGCATGCACTTGTTTCGAAAAAATCGGAGAACTGGGAATTCGAACGGCGGGTGCTTATGCTACCCATCAAATAAAAATCAGGTGCCTGAAAATTCGTTTCGAAACAAATGATTCAGCTTTATATCCACGTCGACCCTCGGCATGATGGTTGGAAGCAAATGCAAGTTCATACCAAAAGATCGTTAACAACAATAACAACTTGCGGACGACAAGGTAGTACAACTACCAATACCAAACTAACTTATAATCTTTTTACTCCTGGCCCTAGTGTTCGTCTGGTAGAAAATCTTGCAGAGGACCAGCTCCCGCTCCTTCTCTTGCTCCAGGTCCCCGAGGTGGTACTGGTGCATCACCCAGTTGGTCCTCTGCTGGTCGAAGTTCTTGTTGGTGTGCAGCACCAGAACCTTTTTTGCTGCCCCTCTGCCGGCCGTTGACCATCACCGGCAAGGTATTGCCGGTCTTGTGCCACATCGCGTGCATGCCGCACTCCGACTGTATCTTGCGACATGTCCACGCGCCCCTTTTGAACGCCCTGGAATTGCGCTGGAAGAAATGCTTCCTTAGACCACTTAGTGTGATACCTGCAGTATTGTGGAATACAGGTTTTAGTGTACCTAGTTGGCATTTTCAAAACATCTTTGGCATGTTGCGGTCACTTGTTTCACTTTTTATTAACTGCCAAATTGTAATTGCTTCACCAGGTCTGCGTCTAAAAAGAAAAATATAGCTATAAACAAAGGAATATGTTTGTGCAAGTAGACGGCCGATCGGTGTCTTACCTGGAAGTTTCTCAGGTTGGGTGTAACATATGTTGTGCTCGCTGTTGATGGTTGGTATGAACAAATCGATGAGAGACTGAAATCTCGCGCTGTCAGCACTCACTTTGGCCTCAAGGTGCTCGATCAGCTCCTGATCCATGGGATCGAACTTGACGCCCGCCGGTAGCACGGTCCAATCCTTCTTCGACTTGCATCGGTAACTCCAGTTATATGGTACTCAATGTATGATCAGTCGACTGTTTTAAGTGAATGATGAAAGATTTCGACAGATAAGTGGTACTCCAAATCTGAAGTCCAGAATACCCGAACACACCGCCGGGATTCTTGTGTCACCTCACACGCAGCGTGTTGTCACGTCAATTCAATGTGTGGACATGATGAATAATTTGACCGACATATACTTGTATTGCTACTGTACTACTTGTCGTATTTAGTGTCACAATTTATACATAGGTTTAACTAACAAGTACGCACTTGAAGCCTAACTGATATATATATATATATGGCTTCTGCACAGCATCTCCATCATCATTATCAGTACATCCTACGCAGGTGAGTTAGGATTCACTTGATCCCAGGAAGGTATCTATCCTTCAAACCAGAGGAGTGCTTCAAACTAACAATAGTACATAATATCCAACAAAAGAGGGTCGTGCTACAGCAGTAGAATACATGGCTCAGTCTAGATATCAGCACGAATCAAGTTGTGCATATTTGCTGTTGGCATGAACCACATTGCCGCATGTCGGGTTTGCAAAAGCCATCCATCGCATGGAAGCTTGATGCCTTTCACACACTGAAGATTATCTGGCAGCAAGCTGTGTTGACGAATCTCTGGATATGGTGATTCATGAAACCCATGGTATGATGTGTAAACACAGCCCCCCCCTCGCGAATGGAAGTTGCATAGCACAGTAATCATCGCCGGTGATACGATCGATGATTGGTTGGATGATCGGATAATTGAGCCCGAGGAACAAGGAGTGGTTGCCGAGGCTGTAAACCCACCTCCAGTTGAATACGCCTGGCCCAACGGAGCTGGGATCTTTCTCAAACACGAAGCAGCCATAGCCATCAATGTCACGAACACCCCACGCATTGTACTACATGTGGTTTGATGTAATGGTTTGGTCAATTTGGTACGTGCGAATGAGCATCAAATGACCGCCGTCAGCTGAACGAGCGATAAACCACCACCTATCGGCTGGTATGATTCCAGGTCCTGGAATCATGAAGGCCAGCGCATTTGCATCTGCTGCAACAATTCAAATTGGAGACCAAAAGGACAAAAATAAACAATCATGTTCAGAGTATGTGTGGAATTAAGATTATTATAACAGTGACACATATCATAGACAGAGAATTGCAATGTCGTGGTCATAATCATACCCCAAGTTGAAAAAAATAAGCCAATGGCTTTCATATTCTAGCAATATGTCATGGTTCAAACATCATGTAACAATGAGAGGAAAACAGCTATGACAGCGCCTACTCAAATTCTACCATAGCACTTACTACTACTGTTCTCATATCAACTCTAAGCAATAACATGCGTTGTTATAAAAATCTTGTAAACGAGAGTAACATATAGCAATCATGATGTTATGCTCATAATATGTATTCTAACAATCATTAGATGCCAATTGTTCTCATATCAACTCTAACAATAACATGTGTGGTCATAAAAATCTAGGAAATGAGAGGAACATATAGCAATGATGTGGTTATAGACATGCTATGCATTCTAAATTTGTAACAAATGAACAGGCAGTCGTATTCATAAGGTAAAGATGAGATGAGATAGAACAATTACACGACGATAGATTCCACCAATATAGGTAGCCAATCTGTGCGCTGACCGCGTAAACGATGCCAACGTGCACTATAGCATCAGACAGAAATGTTTCCTCAACAGGATTGATGATGAGCCATAACCATGTATGGCGACCGGATTCCAGATAGACTAATCCCTTGTTGAACAAGGCAATGAGCTTGTAATCCATGTGGTCTTCTGATGGTGTGGGCACTTCGCAGATTACAACTTTCTGCAAACAGAGGTCGAGCCAAAAGCTTGACACGTCTTGTGCGTAGTAGGCAGGAGTGTCCGGCGGGCCGCGAGGCTCGATGGCGGAGGTATCCAATGATGGAAGGGTGATCTCTCGCTGGGTGTAGATATCCATGAGACGCCATGGACTGCCGGTGTGGTGGATGAGGACGATCCAGTTGGCCTTAATGCCCGCCCAGTAGTGGCTGCGCATGAAGGACAGGTGGACGGGTAGTGGTAGCATGTCGAGGGGCACCACGGCAACCTCCGTAGGATCGTCAAGTCGGTGTCTGGGCCACCTGCGAGGATCGGGCATCAGCAAGCAGGGTGTCTTGAAAAGAGCCGGCCCACTGCAGACGAGTAGAAGGTACAAATACACCGAGCATGCGGCCAGATGAACGGTGCTGAGTAGGTCCATACGACTACAGATCTGCTCCAAGAGAACATCGGGGAGGGAATTCCAATCACGGCTTTGCGTGTCAGTCGGTTCTGCCATTGGGGTTTTCGGTGCCTGCGAGCCAGTGGAGAAGTGGATTCGGGCGGGCGAGCGAAGAAGCTTCTCCTTGTGTGGCCGAGCAGTGAGCGGGGGGATATGGTACGTGCGAGCTACCAAGGAAGATGGCACGGGCGGGCGAGCACTGAGCGGGATAAATGGTGTGCGGCCGACGATGGGGAAGAGAGGAGGAAGAAGAAGAAAGGAGGAAGAAGAGTGGAAGACGGGAAGAAAGTGCATTCAATCTCAATTCTACTATGCCCTCCCTCTAGGTGTGTAAGTCACCTTACGAAAACCAAATAATCCCAAAACACTTAGGCACCGTACATTAACTCCCTTCTTGTTTTTTGTTTTGTGGCATATCAACCAATAAGATATGTGGGCTGTGCATGCTTTCAATGACTTGAGACTACCAAACATAACCGACTGATTTAGTAACACCAAGACGCTGGTTCAGCTTATTAATTACGTGCCCCATCTGCTGTAGTGTGTATTGTCACTTCACTGCGAAGACTAGTTGAATAGTTCTCTCTGACCGAGATGGGGAATAAATGGATCGCGAGGACTTCCTTTCTACAGTATCCCTATGCCTCTACGCTCACTTCACTCATTTTGCTCGGTACCTAGTCACTTGTTGAAATCTATAGCCAAATGGGCATGTCAATGGGAGGGAGTAAGCCCCATGCATGCATGCATGCAACATGCAACACTCACACGTACACATGGACGCACGCAACACTCACGCACCCATGCGGCACACAGCACACGACGCAACACACACGCTCACGCTCAAGTGCTCAACCTACTCCCTACGTCCGTGAAAGACTGTACATTTAGAGATTTACACATTGACCAGGGCATAATTAACGAACAAAAGTAGCAGACTTATGTGTGCATGCGACCATTGAGATAAGAAGAGTAAATGAAGGCCGTTGCATGCTATAATTAAGGATAGACATGTAGCCTATACCTACAGCACAAGTTGGTGCATTAGTCAATCAATATCGATTTAGATTAAAGGCTAAACACATTGGAAGTGTAGATGTACATCATGTAGTACACTCTTTGTTGGAAGACCAAAGGAGGACACGTGCATGCACTCACATACACAGCCAGGGCAGTTCGCGCGCAAGGGTTGGACTCGTGTCGCACCTGCATAAAGTTTTGTTTAACTGATTTCTTTGCTCTGCCAACTGATAGGTGGGACCCAGAAACCAGGTGACAATTTAACCAGTCAACAAAGTGCCACGTCGACTATGTGGCCGGTCAGTAGGGTGCAATACAGTGCTCTACGATGAGCTAGTGATCGCATAATCGCCGCAAAACTATATATAGTGACCGTAAAGAGCGTACTGTTACATACGTTGATCGCCAGCGTATTTTTCTCGTTTCAAATTAAGCCATATTAATCGGAAAGGACGCAGTATGGACTAGTACTACTAGTACTAGTACTGCTTTGATGTGTCCCGTCAACTCGCCGAACGAGGAGAAGCTTGCTTACTACGCCTCTCCCTCGCCCACGCACGCGGTGGTTCGCAGGACGAGGAGAGGGTTTTGACTACAGCACCCTCTCCCTCTCCCTCGCCCTCGCCCTCGCGGATGACGTGCAGTAGTTCAATCGGTGTCAGATTGCCAGAAGCATATTATACTGTAGTATCATCATTGTTGGACCTTCCGAAGAGGCGAAGAGCCAAGTGCAAGGTTCACACGAGTACAAACTGTTGAACCTCCCGAAGAGGCAAAGAGCCAAGCACAAGGTTTTATAGGAGTTGTCGTCCTAGTAGGAGTGTACTAGTACAATTATAGCGAACGATGCTACTGTATGATGCCGCCACGTCACATATATCCAAAGTTGTGCCACCTTTTTTCTCAAAGAGCATGTTGGAGCCCGTGCAACAACCACACAAGTTGCACGTACACATAACACATTTACTAGTAATAAATTCTAAAGGACAAATGCCAGTATGCCACACAAGTTCATCTCCAACTCATGTGATAAATTTGTGCACGACTAGTCTACATATATTCACAACGCTACCGTCCACAATTACCATACTCCACATACACGTTATAGATGGGCTACATGTCCTCCTCCAGGTTCCAGTCCCATGTGTTCTTCATGGATGGCACGATCCATAGCGGTGGGCAACAGGAATCATTGTCGCAGCTTTCTAGTCCGGTTCCACACGATGGAGACTCATCCAAGCTAAAGCGGCATAAATCAGGGATAGTGTGTCCCAGCATGTCGTTCATCCGGTGGTGCACACTGAAGACACAACCATGCTTCATGAACGGCGGGCCTTCCGTGTCGTGCACGGAAGGTGGCATCCGCTTCATAATGGGGTAGTTGTCCCCGATGAAAAGCGAGTACTCTCCAAGAGTGTTCCTCGGCACCCACGTAGCATCACGGGGGTCGAACTCGGCGCCGCTCATCTGGTACACGCGGCATCCCAGATCTGGACACATGGTGACGTACATAGTCAAGGTCCATGCATAATAATGTTGTGCTCAAATGTGGCGGTCAGTAATACTATGCAGCAAATAGTACTACTCTGGTATAGAGGAAGTAAAATAACCAGCTTATTATATATAGCCACTCTTGGCTACATGGATGAGATAGTAAGACATGGAAAAACAAAAATGGTGGCAGCTAGTGGGTTCAAGTCTTCAAGGGCCTAGCTAGCTATACGCGTCCTCCAAGGTAAAAAGTACTCCTACTAGTACTACAAAGTATACTACTAGTACAACAATGAAAGAGAAGGCGAGAGGGTTAAAAAATGGAATACCTGGGTAGATGGTGACGGTCCGATCGTGGTAGATTATGTGACCATGTTGCACATCAGTGGTACCATGGGTAACGACTGCTAAGATAGTTGATCCCAATATGCCAAAGTCAGCTACAAGGTTCCAGGTTAGACCGAATCGCGGATGCAAATGCAAATCCAGGATCGGCGATCTTATTTTCATCGGGGGATGACTGGTCCCTGCAAAATAATGGAGTACCGTTAGGGATGCAAATGATGGTTTGTGCATTCTGTTTGTAATCTCCCGTACCGTAGGATGTCAACCAGATGAAACAAGTCCCCTGGCTTGTCACCGCGAAGATGCGGCCTAGATGGCGCACGGCGTCTTCGAATGTGAAGGGGTACAAATCTGCCACCGCCAACATGCGCCAGCCTCTGCCGTTACTGCCTCCTGCATTGATGGCAATCCTTATGTCGAACACCGCGATGAGATAGTAATCGTCGTAGCCGCGTCGCTTTGTCGGCGGGTCCGCAATTGCTATCTTCTTCAATCTCACGTAGGCATCATCATATGTATTCTTGCCCAGCCAGTCCGGAAGGCCTATCCCAATGGTGGAGAAGGGGTCTACCGGAACGGCCGCACTGCTGTGGATGTTGTGCAAAATGATGGGGGTATCCGGCCGGAGGTATCCAAGCCAATCTTCGTTGGCACCAACCCAGACCTATATATAAGACGGTGGACAGCGGAGAAATTACAGGATGGAAATGGAATAACTATGTACTACATGATCAAACTCCATTACTGACCTGCTCATCGGACAAAATCTGACTACCTCTCAACGTCGGCAACTCTAGCGGAGTCAACGTGCAACCATGGCCAGGGAGCGGTAGACTGTTCGAAGGATTTTCCCATAGAAGAACCTTCTCCTCAAGGATGCATGGAAGACCAACAAGCATGGCATGTTTAAGCAGCATCTTGAAAAAGTTGGTGCAGGAAGCGTCGAGTCTTGCGGCGGTGAGGACGTTGGAGCGGCGTGCGATTTCTCCCACAGGATCGTCGTCCAATGTCTCCCAGCCCCGACGAGGAGGAGAACCGCCTGACGAATCCATGGGAGCAGCAACAAACTGCCTTCTCTTCGGGGGGAGGGGAACTGGCGAGGAGGAGATAAGAGCGTAGTAACCGCAGGGCCTCGTCCCTTCCAACTGTAGATCGTTCCTCAGCGAAGGGGTGAGGCTATTATTTACTACTAGTACTCCCTCCAATTCTTTTTACTATGCGCATAAGAGCAGGCCCGGATACCAAGGCAGGGGCTCGCTGCATGCTTTCTGGATGGAAATACCCCTGGCGCATGGATGGGAGGAGTTAGCAGCTATAAATGCCCCATGTAGCCCATTGGCTGTCCGCCCGCGTTCTCCTCTCTCTGCATGCTGCATGGATGTCTCCCTCTCTCTCTCACATGACTGCATGCGGTGGTGCTGGCCTATGAGAAGCTCGCGTGGAGATAGTAATCTTCTCTCCAGAAGTGATTTTTTTGAAAGAAAGGGATTGTGGAACGTTATGGGATTGCATTATATTGTAAATAATAGCACTAGTAAGAAATTTTTGGCACTAGGTAGTAGTTTTTGGCGTGGATTAAGAAATTTTGGGTATGTTTTTGCCATTTTTTGTACACGCCAACTAGTGTCAAAAAACGTCTTACATTATGTGACGGAGGAGTACGTACTTGTACTGTAGCAGTACTAGTACTACTTTTCTCAGCTAGTAGTGCGATGTACTGTACTTCTAGTCTAGTCTAGTATAGTGCACCAGTTTTGAACTCTTGAATCTCAGGGACAAGGAGCTACAGTTGGAAGTGGAGGGTACTAGTGTTCTCTAGAACCATCGTTGTACTATCAATGCGGGGCAAGTACACCTGCGTAGTGGCCTAGTCGGTACTCTCGGTGCTCTATTCAGCCGCTCCTCTCATGTAGCTGGCCTACTCAGCCGCTCCTCTCACGCACACACTAGCAGCCTGTTTATCAGCGACGGTTACTGCGGGGGCAGAACATTTGAGTTATTTGATACAGCGAGACTAGGCTTTTCGCTTCCATTTGTGGAGGTGTAATGGATCTCGTCAAACTTTGTTAGTAGTTCCTTCTTTATGAATTAGATGAAGCAAAGCTTTCTCCTCCGTTTCAAAAAAAAAACACGGCAAGAGGAATTTCTTTTATAGTAGAGCCGATAATGGAGTGAAGTCCATGCATGCAGCGCCACAAGCTATAGAGTAGTAGTAGAGCACTTTACGTACAGAGCCATATTGCACAGTTCCCAACGCCCCGCCAGGCTTTTCCGGCTACTCAGGCTTAATTGGGAGGCGCTAGTTTAAATATGCTACTAGCTGGAAGCTGCAAGCAAGGTACGGCTAGGGCGAGCACGCGAGCCATGAGATGCTAGGAAGGAAAACCCGTTCACGTGGCTAGGCTGTCCAATGCACCCAGACTGTGGGGCCGCACGTCCGTTTGACTTCAAAACTCAAACTACCCGTGTAAAATATTGGCTCGCAGCGAAGTGTAGTAGTACTATTTAAAAAAAAGGCCGCCGTGCGTTCGGCCGGGATCGAACCCACAAAACGAGGTATACACTCCCGCGACCACTAGTAGTACTCGTTGGAGTACAACGCAACCTAGAATCGCCTTTTGTCGCTAGTAGTACGCACATTGTTCCTTACAAGAAACCCCTAAGAGCATGGTTAATAGTATAGCCAGCTGCTGGCTATAAGCCAGTGCCATGTCATCTACAGCCCATCTTATAGCCAACATGTAGTAGTAGTAGTTTATTTCTTATAGCCCGCTGACTCAGCTCTATTGTACTTGCTCTAATAATGCCAGAAACCACTAAAATGCCAAGAAACTACTACCACTTGCATACGTGGCAGACTTAAGATAAGACTACCTTATCAACCATTGTACATGCTCTTACGAACAAAAATCCTCGAGTGACCTCCTACCTCCGGCCCGTCCACCTAGTCATCCTCGGCCTTGGGACACAACTACCGCCGCCGGCAGAAGGTGAGGTCAAAACCGCCGGAGGTGCGGAGCGCATGTTGCGGCAGCCCGGATGCCAGCTCCGTCCAGCGCTCGCGGCCGCTAGCTAGCCAAGATAGCTCCGTCCAGCTGCTTGTCTACAAGGTTTGCCAGCTAGATTGGCAAGGCAGCACGGCGGCTTGCTCGCGCGTGCGCCGTGATAAGGCCAGCCATCTGGCTCGAGCAAAGGCCAGCGCGGCGGCTTGCTCGCTCGTGAGTCACACTCGGGCCAGCCTGCCAACCCGTGCGGAGGCCAGCGCGGCGTCCGGCCCGTCCGGCGGAGCGGCGGTCAACTCACTCATCACCGGCGCCACCGACGAACATGCATCAGTACTGTTTGAAGTAATGTTCAGGAAAAATAATGATTTGAGGGGGAATAACAGGATAGAAGGTCAAATGTGGGTCCCTCGTGTCAACGGTCAAACAAAATGTGTTGGTTTAAGCTGCCTCGTCAGCACGGACATGTGGGCCAACCCTGTCATAAATGGGTTTAAATGAACCTAATCGGTAGGAGTACTAGGTAGTTTTTGGCATGGATTAAGAAATTTTGGGTATGTTTTTGCTATTTTTTTGTACAATAGATTCCTCCTAGAGCTGGTTGAAAGTGGTAGTTTTTTTGTTAAATACTCTACATATTGTAAGTAGGAGTGAAGTTAAGCTTTGGAAGCCAATAAGCAAGGCTAGTTACATAGTGCATATGTGTACATGATTGAAAGTAAATATCAACCATGAGTGACTAATATCTTGATGGAAAACTCGAAACTATGGAATACTAGGAAAAGAAATGCATAGTTGGAAATACTATCAATGTTCATGTCCGTTGCAACGAATCATAATTAGAATAATACTTATTCACAAACTTGGTACAAAACACTCTAATTTTGATATACATATGTCACTAGAGATATATTATGTTTCAATTAGAATATATTCCTTGGGCTGTTTGGTGAGGTCAGGGAGGGATGTGGTTGGTTTTAAGATACTAATTATGAGTTTTTTTGCAAATTGGTAGACAAGTGGGATGTTGGTGAGAAAAGGCAACAACTTACCTCACAATCGTTAGATGTAGATCTAATGGTCAGAAACAATGGATGGCAGACACACCAGCATCACCAACTTAGTCTTGTGTAGGAGTACTAGCAAGATACGTGCATTGCACGGAACATCAAGATGCATTTTTTTATAAAACACTTGTTGTGATTGACCCTTGCGGGAGTAATCCCATGTGTAAAAACTAATGATATCTCGAGAAATATGAGATAAGGTGAAGAGGAGTGGGGTGTGGTGGTGGTTGGTGGTCGAACTGAGCGGAGGCATGGGGATTGACGACGCCGGCAGCGGCCACCAGGCCAGTTTGTTCGAGAGGCTTCCTTTCTTAATTGCTCAACAATGAGGTTTGTTGGAGATAAGGATGAATGAGGGAAGGCCTTGTCTGCAAATGTGGAGAGGGGTGCGGGTATCTTTTAGTTTAATTTCCATTCGCCAGATATAGATCGGACAGTCTATATTGCAAGATGGCACACGTACCATCATCACCAACTCGGTTTTTTATAAGAGAAGAAATATAAGTATGGAGATACAAACGTATTATCGATACTTGCTTCCGTAAACTATCATCTACATTCTATTCAACGCCTCGGCATGTGGGCCCTTAGCACAATGACTTCTCGACTGTGTACAACAAAGATTTTCCCGTCGCTAACAAGGAGGGGTGACGGCAGCGCGCTTTTTGGCTTGCTCTAGTCCTAGTAGTCATACTAGGTGGTCTAAGCACATGTAGATTTATTCTTTTTCACGTCTCGTGTTCGCCGTACTACCACAACTGTTCATGAATAAACGGTAAGTTATTCACGGGGAAACCCTTGTTGAGCGTGTTTGCGAGAGAGAGAGAGAGTGCATGTGTGATATGTTAGAGACTGAGGCAATGATAACAGATTCTTTGTGTCTATGTGTGTGGAGGATAGAGAGAGACATGTACATGGGGCTTTGTGTTGTGTAACGTGGAGACACATATACATAATTAGAGAGTGAGTGTGTGAGATACACATGCAGACATGAGGAGAGCTGAGGATCCAGGTAAATGGGTGTTTGTGTGTGTCTGTGTGTGTTTGTGCACGCGTTTGTGTGTGAGAGGGAGCGAGTGTATGTGGAGTAGAGAGACCACTAATGATGTAAACCTAGTATAAGGGAAGGGGGAATGGTGTGACATGTGTAGTAGCGAGATAGCACGGGTGCGAGCGGGGGGAGCAGACTATTTGGAAGAGACATCGAGTGTGTGTGGGGGATAGGGGTGTGAGAGCGAGAGAAAGAGAGAGCTAGCGCCGGAGAGAGAGAGAGGGAGAGGGAGAGAGAGAGAGAGAGAGAGAGGAAGAGAGGGGGCGAAAGGGGTCGTTTGTGTCCATAAATGGCGTATAGATAGGGAGACAATGTTGATGTTGTCTGAAATTGGCCTATGAACGGAGACGCAAGGGAAGCGAGTCATCGTGTGTGTGATAGGAACTTCATGAGAGAGCTAGAATAGATGGTGTAGAGAACAATGTGCGAAATCGAGAACGATTATACATTAGGGAGCTATGCAAAGAGTCACGACATATATGTATACAGGGAAGGAGCTGGGGCGGGTCCGCATGTGGGAGAGATAGAAAGAGGAGAGTGGTGCACAAGGAGACAAAGTGTGCTTGTTTGCAGTGGGCGTGGTGTGTGAGGTGAGTGCGCGAGAACCACATAACTAGGGAGATAGACGTTTGGGGGCGACGTTTTGTGTGTATGGGAAATATACACTCTACATAGTGTGTGTGCTTGGGTAAGAGAGATAGCGGAAGACCTAGAGAGTGAGGGAAGAGATGTGTGCATGCCCGAGAGACAAAGTGATAGAGACCTATGTTGGGGTCCGGACTTTACAAGAGAGAGGGGTGTTAATGTGCTCGTGTGTTGGTGTTTGGGGGAGAGAACGACTTCTCTCTCTCTGTGTGTGTGTGTGTGTGGTGGGGGGGGTTGACTTCAGATAAAGAGTGAGGTGTCTATATTTGAGGGACTTTAGCGTAATTGAGATATTGTGCACGCATGGTTGATCAATTTGTTTCACAGTTTGTACTATGAGATAACGATACTTTTGAACATGCGTGATATACCTTGATGTACCAGAATTACAAACCTAAGATTGGAATTTTGGAATTCGACTCCATCATTAGCTTTTGTAATTCATTTAAACGGAGGTACATTTTTTAAGCCGAGATTTCGTGATTTCAAATTCATATATCAAACCTAGAGATATACACATACGGGCATGTTCAAACTTTATAATCATCCACTTTATTCATACACATACACATTTTTGCTTTTGTCATCATATTTAGGATAAACACATTTGGAATTTCATTTGAATTGGACCGTATGATGGTATTTGCTTGTAGTAGCTCAATGATCCATATTTGAATTGAATGGACAATCTAAGTTTCGAGTTGGAGACATTGATTTTCAGAACTTGCACATTTTTTTGCGTGCAAAACAAACAAATTGTCGGCCATGATTTCATAGTCGGCCGTACGAGAGCAGAATACTTATAATTTTAGGTGCCAAAAGTTTTCAAACTTCCCGCTCACATCGAAATATCACGCGCCCGAAAGTTTAGCCCTGCAATATTCCTGTTTTACCCCTGCCACATGAACGGAAAAGGGCTGCTTTGGTAACTCCATTGTTTTCCCCTCTTTGCCCCCAACATTCTTCCCCAGAGCCCCTCCTCTTCCCCTCCCCGACCCCCCCAACCACGGCAAGCCGCCGAATCTAGTCCTCCGCCGCAGCGGTGGACCTCACACCCCACCGGATCTACCTTCCGCACCTTGGAACCCCCAACTACCAGCTCACCACTTCACTGGAGCCGCTTCAACGACTGGCTTGTCCACCGCTCCAGATCTCTTTGACCGCCATCATGGTCCACCGCACCGGGTCTGCTTAACCGGTACCCTCGTCCACCACAGCGTAGGCCCTTCACTGACTCCCTCGTCTGCCCCTTCGCTGGCCCTTCATACAAGCCCTCGTCCGCCACAACAGATCCGCCTCACCGAAAGCACTGTACAACGCTCCCGCCGAAGCCTTCGTCCACTGCACCGGACCCGCTCCACGGATGCCATATTCAACTCCACCGGCCCTGCTTTACCGACGCTGCAGCCTCATCAGGTTATTTCGATCTGTACTCCTTCGGTTTTTCTCTTTATCGTGTAACTGTTAACTTACCACAGATGAGCTTTCTTGTATGTCGACAGGCGCCGCAACCGTAGCACCGGAGCCGCTTCAGCGACGGCGACAGCCGGCCCAAACTCAACCGCAACACGAGCACCATCGACGATCCTTAGCTATCAAGTATGACAACGATACCCATACACCGCCGAGAATCAGGTACTATTATCCAACGGCCGGCGCCTACGTTCACTTTCCTAGCATAAGCATCGCACCTTTGAATTTCTTCAGGGCATCATTCAGTTTTTCATGAGACGCGTTATTCTGCTTGCACATGTAGGGCCATACTTCTGGCAGTGAACATGTTACATGTGCTAAATTACATACCAGTGCACATATAGTTAATATGTTTTAGTTTTGCACTACTAGGGAATACCCTAGCAGTAGCGCTGGTTTTGTGCCCACTAGTAGCGCGGGTAGGCGCGCTACCAATAAGGCGCTACAGCTATTGCTTAGCAGTAATGCGTGCCCGCACGCGCTACTGCTAGGACAAGTAGCTGCAACGTTTGTTCAATCCCACGCTACTGCTAATGTAACTACTGGCAGCGCGTTTTTTGTCCATCGCTACTAGTATTCTTTTTTTTATTTTTTTATTTTTAGTGTATTTATGCGCCGTCGTACAAATATTGGTACAATACCAGTTATGAAGTTTACATCATTATGTCCATAACAGTGTGTCAAATGAAGGTGTATTAGTTTCAAGTGGAGGCAATATGTGGTGCATGTCAAAAGTATACTACAAATCCAAACTTGATCTAGTTTGGACTAGTAGTACTTTCGATGTGCACCACATGTTGCCTCCACTTGAATCTAATCCGCCAACACAAGCTATTTAATCATCATCATAGTCATTACCACCAACATTAGCTATTTAATCATCATAGTCATAGTGTAGCACACATCATCATCTTCAAACTCTCATTCTAGCTATCTAATCACCACCAACACTAGCTAATAATAATCATCATAGTCATTACCACCAACACTAGCTATTTTATCATCATAGTAATAGTGTAGCACATCATCATCCTCAAACTCATTTCTAGCTAGCTAATCACTCCTGCTGCTCTCTCTTAGGTGAAATAACATAAAACATGTGTAGCTCTCCTCCTTGATCAAGTTGGAGCATGCAGATGAACCTGTCTCCTAATTGTGGGTAGCACATCTGTTTGCTGCCCCCTAGTACTTCTCTGCGCTCCCCCATCACATATTTGGTCCAGTCTTGCACTATTAAGCATTCATCGCTGATCTTGAATGCACTAAAGTAACATCTAGGTTATCTTGGCCGTAAGCTAATAATACTCATGGTACCTTTAGTCTCGATCCCATAAGGCACAACATTCATCGGGAGTCCCTGTTGAAGAACATCGTATGGTAACATACTTAGCAATGAAGTTTAGCTTCACAAATAATGTATGGAAAAGATGCACTGAGGACAAATAGTAAAAATCTTACCATCCTTCCTAAATAGATGTGACCGTAGTTCATTACGAACACTATTGGTCGCACGTTTTCAGTACTAACATTCTAAGTGCAGGAAGAAAATTTGTCTTGACAGTATCAAGATCCTCAAGCCATGAAACATAATGACTTAGCTCCTTGCAGTTTAGTTCAGCCCCAGGATAGTAGTAGGTCCTGTCTACCAAGCGCTAGACATGTTTGCTTGCACCGAAATAAGCTGACAATACAAATTAGTTGTCAACTATTTTTGAATAAACAATATCAAAGACATAAATATGGTTGAGAAACTTACATAATGGTGTAACTGGAGGCGTCTGCACATTGACCCAGATGTCGGTATTACCTTCAATATCATCTTCCGGACGAATATCAAAGGTGATAACCATATCAGGCTCAAATGCATAAGTCTTGCATAGTGCTCGCCATGTTTTGCATCCAAAATAGGTGTAGTCGTCTGAATTGTATAATTTTGCGTGGAAAATATAACCATGCTCGGTCTTCAAGTAAACTTTCTTTACCTCCATAGTATGACTGAAACCTATCTTATCCAATACAAAAACTCTTGCATGGTAGGGGATACGCTAGTACAATAGTAAAAAATATATAAGTTGAAGCAAATGAAGCAGATGTCATGCTTAATTACGAAAAAAGACTTGTCGTTGTGACTTACTGTATCCACTTCGAAGTTCTCGTCCAGCTTGATGCTGAAGCGCCTATAATCATCTAGGAAGATTCCGTCGCACAGGCCGCGCCCGTCTTCGCAGTATTTGCAAATACCGAAATCCTTTTTGTCGTAAGACATTTCCTATGTTCATAGTTAAAACATTAATTGAAAATCGATCGAAGACACCTACCAGGATACTCAAGACACAAATCCGGGGACTCGATATTTCCTACATATTCTAGCAAAAGTCATGCCAAAATTCACGGAAAAATCCGGCATGACCTTTGCTAAAATAGGACATATCGAGCGCCTGAAATTTGCCGGAACGGAAATGAATCAACACTCCAGCAAAACATAGGCCACTCAAAGGTGTAACCTGCAAACATGACCGGCCAATTGGATATTGAGCAACACAAGATATACATTTCAAAATATCTTATAGGACTGCTAAGTAGCATGCATTCAATAAGCAAAAGTAAATCATCTCATGCGTCCGTACATCGTCGAATATTATCACTAATACATCCTGAATAGTGTCATACATATAACATCACTAGTACAACTAAAACCCTAGCACACGACGGGTATTGGCGCGGGCGGTGGACACCCACAGAGAAGGAACCATCACAGGATCATAGCTCTAGTGAGATCCCTGGAGAACCTGCCAGGTATTAGAGAACCTGTGCTCCAACGCAAACAAGTAGTGACGGACGTGCGCGTCCTCCTCACTGACACGGTGATGCACCACCTCCGCGGAGTCCTCGAGCCTTTGGACCGTCACTGGCCCATGCGACCGCCACCAAAGAAGGTTCAGGTCAACGACAGGCTGACTCCTCACCAACCTGCGCCCCCCGGTAGGTAGCGCCTCCCAGTACCACCCCGGCGGAGCCCAGTCCTAGACATGGCCCATCTGGTCAAGCAGGTGTCGTCCTCCGCCAACTTGACGACGAGGATGCAGGATAGGCATCGTCCACGTCGATGCGAGAAAAATTGCTTTAACTAAAAAAATAGCAACAATTTCTTACTAACGAGTTCTATTAATTCAATTAGTTCTTACTAAAAATAAACTTACTATAAATAATACTCATGGTACCTAATACCTAATTAGTACCTAGTTCTTACTAACTAATTAGTACCTAGGAACTACTGCCCTAATTACCATATAAGTAATTAACTAACTAGCACTAAAAATAGCCTAGGGTTCATACTAACTAGCACTAAATAGCTAGGGTTCATACTAAGCAGAGAAGAGGGATCGAAAGGGGAGAGTGCTTACAGAGGGCGGGGAGAGAGATGGGGCCGGGGGAGACGGCGACACCGAGGCACGGCGAGGCGGGGTTGGGGGAGACGGCGGCGAGGCGGGGTCGGGGGATGTCGTGGTTCTAAGTCTGACAGTAATGTAGGGGGTAGGTATGGAGAGGCAAGATCTTAGCTATGGAGTAGTTGTAAGCACACGGGGTTTACGAGTTTAGGCCCTTCTCGGAGGAAGTAATAGCCCTACGTCTCAGAGCCCGGAGGCGGTTGACTGGATTATGCGTGTATGAATTACAGGGGTGCGAACCCTTTACACTGAGGAGGGGGGTGGCTTATATAGAGTTCACCAGACCCCTCCGACCCTTAGTTATGCAGGGTTTCAAATACATTAAGGTCGGGCGTTACTGGTAACGCCCCTAATAAAGTGCTATGATGACCATAAAAGCTACTTAATGACCGACCGTTAGTGTGCAGAGTGACTTTAGGTCTCCTGGGCGTCGAGTGGTTGGATCTTGGTCGAGTGATTGCTTCTTGGTCGAGTGTCTTCGAGTTTGTCGAGTGGAACACCTCCAAGTCGATTGAAAGGTGATTTCTTCTAGAGATGTCCTTGGGTAGGGCAGTTGGGACAGGTCCATGACCCTACCCTAGGTACATAGCTTCATCATTAGCCCCCGAATAGATCGAGGTTTGAGTGGGGAAGGAGTTGAGAACTTCTCCGACTCATTTTTCATGCCATGAGTATATCTTGTTTCGGATCAATGAACCTGAGTGATGACAGCAACTTCCTTTTCAGTCGCCTTGATCCATTCTTAGTTTTTTGTCGAGTGAGTTTCTTTACTTGAAAAGCTCCGAGTGACAGTGTGGAGGAGATCTTCCGTCTGACAAGTTGTTCTGCTGCCCGCAGATTTCGCGGGATTCGAATTTTGGGAAGTGCGCGGGACGGGGGAGGCTGCAATAATCGGATGGGACAGGGCGGAGCCGCCTCGATCTCTGTGCCACCTTTTTCGCCACGTATCACGCGCACGATTGTTACGGGATTTGACAGGACCGTTCGGGCCTACCAGTCAGCCACTCGGAAGCGACCTCATATAAGGCGTCGGACCGGGGTTTCTTAAACAGTGCGTTCTCATTTCCTCTTCTCCTCTTCAGGCTTCTTCGTCGCGCTCGCTCTCGCCCCAGCGCCGCCGCTCCGTACGTGTCTCGCTGGCGACGATGGGGAAGGAGAAGACGGCGGCTCTGGAGCGGGCGAAGAAGGCGACGGCAAAGGCGAAGGGGAAGGCGACCAGTCGGGGTGGATCTTCCTCGCGAGCCGCCCTGCTGAAGGGCTGGATCCAGGGCGACTGGATCCGCTCGGCGATCCGCCAAGAAGACCTCGACGACCTAGCCGACGGAGGGCTGATCCCCCATGGATCCGTTCGGCTTCCGGGGAAGGAATCTGAGCCGCAACCTCGGGAGGGTGAGCGCATTCTCCTTGCCACCCACCTCGACCGTGGATTTTCCTTGCCTTCTCACCCTTTCTTTCAGGGATTTCTGAATTTCTTTGGGGCACAACTCCACCACTTCACTCCCAACACAATTGTGTATCTCGCTGCTTTCGTGTCTTTGTGCGAGAATTTCTTGGGTTGTCAGCCTCACTGGGGTCTTTTCAAGCACATTTTCACCTGTCGTTCTCAGACGGTGAAAAAGGCCAATCCGAGTGACGAGAGAACACAAGTGATTCAGATGTGCGGGGATCTTGGTGTTCAGATGAGAGGGAAAAGTTCCTTTCCAGCCATGATTCTTCCTGACTCGGTTCGTGGATGGCAGTCGACCTGGTTTTACTGCAAAGACCAGCCGACGCCAGGGCAGTCGACTGGCCTCCCTCCTTTTACCATGGACCGAGTGAGGAAACCCTCCTCTTTGAAGGTGCTCCCGGAGGAGAAGGCGCAGGTTAGGGTGCTGGTCGAACGAGTGGTCCAGCTTATCCGTGACGGGGTCACCGGTATGGATCTCTTGGAGGTTTTCCTTCGGCGGCGCATCCAGCCTCTTCAAGCCCAAGACCATCCGATGTGGATGTATTCGGGTCTTGACGACACCACTCGGATTCACCCGGAGGAGGTCGATGACGACACACTGGAGAAGTGGCTGTCGGGCATCACCGGAAACAAGGACAACCCCAGGGGAGCCAGGAGAGTTCCTCCATTCGACCAGTCCCATGAACCAGAAAAGGTCCGATTCTGAGCTTTTGATTGTAATCTGAATTCACTGGAGCAGTTGTCTATACTACGTCGACTGACTTTATTCTTCCTGCTTTCTTTTAGGCCCTTACCGAAATGTATTCAATGCCCAACGGAGAGCAAGAGCAAGACCTGGAAGGAGAGGCGAGCGGCGGTGACAGTGGCGAATGGTATTCTGACGGTGAAGGGGACGAAGAAAGCGACGACCCAAGTGACGAAGAAGAAGTCGAGTCGCCTCCTCACAGGGAGAGGCGATCCAAGCTTGACCAAGAACGACCGAGCGCCCGTGAAAAGGCGATTGCTCAGGCTGGTCAGTCTTCAAAGCGTCCTCGGACCTCTTCACCAACCCCAACTAAAAAAGCGTCAAAGCATCCCAAAGTTGCAGAGCAGAAGCCTCGGAAGGCGTTGCCGAAGATTAAGATTGACATCCCCGTCGCTTCTGCGTGAGTGTCTCCTTTGTATTCACTCGACGCCCCGTGCTGTTTGTTTTTTCTTGATTTAACCAGACGAACTTTGGAACTGGTAGCGCTGCTACTTCTGGGACCTCAGCTTACAGGGACGAGGATGAGGTAATGGAGGATGCGGTCACTTCCAATCTGGGTATGATTTCTGACATTCTGTCTTTATTTGGTCGACTCAACTGCAATGTGTACCATTGGGTGATGTGATTTTGGCGATTGATCTTTGAACAACTCCTAACATTATTGACCTCCCCGATGATGATGATGAAGAGCCCGAGAGGCCTTTGACGAGGAAAATAGGCAAGCTCCTGCAAGCAAGGTGCCACAGTCGACGTCGAGGGCGGAACTAGTCGTTCAGGACGCTTGTGATGCCAATCGGGGTTCTGTTACCTTCGCCATACCATTGTCGAGTGCCTTGCCTTCTTCGTTGACTGCTCAGGCCCCTGCCGACCCACCTTCAGTTTTTGCGGCCCATCATGTCCCAGAGGACGAAGTGAATGCTGCCAAGGAAGCCATACGCCAGGCGGGCATTATGATGGAGAAGATGAAGACGGTGCGGGACGCCAATCAGGCCGCCTACAACGCCAGCTCGGCTCTCCGAAGCAACATTTAGGTTAGTTGGTCACCGCTTGTTCTGTTAGGATATGCTATCTGAAGACTCTCTTTCCGAAAATCTTTGCATCTGTACACCCACTGGGTGCGTCGATTGAATTTTTGAACTAGTGGGGGCACGCTGAGTGCACCCACTGGGTGTAGTCCCCGAGACTACGGTGGACTATTGGTAGTCGACTGTAGTCTTTGTATTTTGATTCTTTCGCTCGATCTGGTCTGGCCGCGTTGAGTGTAAACTGAACCGGTAGTTTGTCTCTTCTACTCGGTCTGGGTGAGTGGGATCAGAACCGATGGGGGCACGCCAAGTGCACCCACTGGGTGTAGTCCCGAGACCGCGGTCGACTGCTGGCAGTCGACTGTGGTCTGAGTTCTTCTTTCTCTCTTTTTTTACTCCCTACACTCGACTCCGGCGGGCCGGTCGAGTGGGATCAGAACCGGTGGGGGCACGCAAAGTGCACCCACTGGGTGTAGTCCCCGATACTATGGTGGACTGCGGGCAGTCGACCGTAGTCTTAGTATTTATTGTCTTTGTCATTTTCACTGTAAAATAACTTCTCCTCCCTGATTGCAGAAATCTTGTGATCTTGGAGCTCGCTTTGCTGACTTGGAGAAACAGCAGATCCAACTAAACCTTGACTTGGAATTGGCCAAGGCAGAGCTACAAAAGGCCAAGGACGATGCCAATGGTAAGACGAGCTTGTCGACTGGTTTGTCTTAGGCTTGAGTACCCTTCTGCTCTTTCTGAATCAAGCACCATTTCTTTGCAGAAAAACTGAGAGAAACTCTGGCGAAGAAGGATCAGGATTTGGCTGCTGCTCAAAAGGAAGCTGACGACAGAACCGCTCTGGCTGAACAGAAACTGGTTTCGGTCGGCCAATTGGAAGAAGAGAACACCAAGATGAAATCTGCTCTAGACGAAGCCAACACGAAGTGCACGCGCTTGAAGAAGGACAATCTCAACCTGTACGAGAAGATGGAAGGCGTCGCTCGCAGGAGGGACGATCTGGAGAGCTATCTGAGGAGCCTTGCCAAGAAGTTGTTCATCAAGCTTGAAGGTATACATTTTGTTCTGACTGATGTTTTTTGTCGACTCAGCATACGAAAATTGACTTATCCTTGGATCGTGAATGCAGAGTTTTGCCAGAACTTCGAGGAGGAGACTGGGCGGATTGAGCCAGGTTTGGAGCCAATCAATTCTACCGTGAAAGATGAAACTGCCATGAATCTGCTCCGACTGGAATCCCGCATCAACGGTGTTGTGGACTACTTGGCTCGACTGAAGGTCGCCACATCATGGATCGACACGGCACTTTGGCCAGAGGCCACGCTCCAGAATGATCTTGAGTCCCTGATGACTAGACTTAATGAGATCCCTGATCGAGTGCAGGAGTGGAAGAAATCTTCTGCCCGGTGTGGTGCTGATGTGGCTCTGTCTTTGGTTCGTGTCCACTGCAAGGAGGTGCGACAAGATAAGCTGGCAGCAATCAAGGTTGCCAACACCCAGAGGCATGACTTCCAATCTTTTATGGAGACTTTTATTGCTGCAGCCACTCGGATTGCCGACGGTGTCGACCTGGACGAGTTCGTCGAGCCTGCCAGTCCTCCTCCTGCGGAGTGAAAAAACTTTTATGCCCCACCTTAAATTTGCCTCGGAATGCCGAGTGGCTTTTGTAACCGATAAACTCTTTCGGGCTGAATGCCCGAGCACTTCGATCTGTGGTCTGGAACCTTTAGGATTTATCTGAACTTGGTTTATCGTTGAATATCTTCATGAATCCTCCGTCGAGTGGAACTCGTTCTTCACTCGAGACAACTTTTGTATTTGTGGCGCAGCTCCGAAGGAGAAGGTAGTAGTCGACCTGCACCTCGTCATCCTTGCGGGTCGGCGATGGAGTGCATGTTGTATTTTTGGCGAAGCTCACAAGGAGAAGGTGGCAGTCGACCTGCACCTCGTCGTCCTTGCGGAGTGCGATGGAGCGCACGTTGTATTTGTGGCGAAGCTCCCAAGGAGAAGGTGGCAGTCGACCTGCACCTCGTCGCCCTTGTGGATTGAGATGGAGTGCACATTGTA
>NC_041392.1:291054053-291106834 GCF_002162155.2 Triticum dicoccoides
GCTCACCACTCGGTAGGATTTTCAAATACTTAGGCGAGTACTGGACTGCAGCTAAGCCCCCGAGTGGGAGGCTGGCTCACCACTCGGTAGGATTTTCAAATACTTAGGCGAAACGGGTTCGCAGTTAAGCCCCCGAGTGGGAGGCCGGCTCACCACTCGGTAGGATTTTCAAATACTTAGGCGAAACGGGTTCGCAGCTAAGCCCCCGAGTGGGAGGCTGGCTCACCACTCGGTATGATTTTCAAACACTTAGGCGAAACAGGTTCGCAGCTAAGCCCCCGAGTGGGAGGCTGGCTCAACACTCGGTAGGAAATTATTTTTACAAACTTAGGCAAAAAGGATTCGCAGCAAAGCCACCCGCTGGGGGATTTCTCACGCAAACAAAAACAATAACGGTCACTGGGAAAATTATAACGCTCTTGTCTTTGATAAATAAACTACAGAAGTTTTTCTTATTAAATCTCACCCGAGTGAGAATTCAAGTATAAAAGGGGCGGAGCAGCTCCGCATTCCAGGCTCGTGGCTCATCAATCTGGCGATCGACATTATAAAGGTGGTACGCTCCATTGTGGAGGACTCTGGTGACTATGAAGGGACCTTCCCAAGTAGGAGCGAGTTTGTGTGGTTTCTGTTGATCCACTCGGAGGACCAAGTCTCCTTGTTGGAAGGCTCGACTCTTCACATTTCTGGCATGGAATCGACGCAAGTCTTGCTGATAGATGGTCGATCGGATCATGGCCATTTCTCTTTCTTCTTCCAGGAGGTTGACTGCGTCCTGCCGGGCTTGTTCTGCTTCATCTTCAGAGTAGAGCTCGACTCGGGGTGCGTTGTGAAGCAGGTCACTCGGCAAAACTGCTTCGGCTCCGTAGACCAGAAAGAACGGGGTTCTTCCGGTTGATCGGTTCGGGGTTGTCCTCAATCCCCAAAGAACAGATGGAAGCTCGTCGACCCATGCACCTGCTGCGTGCTTGAGATCGCGCATCAGTCGGGGTTTCAGTCCTTTGAGAATTAAGCCGTTTGCTCTTTCCGCTTGTTGATTTGACTGGGGGTGAGCGACCGAAGCGTAGTCGACTCGTGTGCCCTGAGAGGCGCAAAAGGCTCTGAATTTGTCAAAATCGAAGTTTGAGCCATTTTCAGTGATGATGCTGTGCGGAACTCCATATCTGAATATCAACTCTCTGATGAAACTGATAGCAGTGCAAGCATCAAGATTCTTGATAGGCTTAGGTTCAATCCATTTGGTGAACTTGTCGACTCCTACTAGCACATGAGTGAAGCCGCTCCTGCCCGTTCTCAGTGGTCCAACCATGTCCAGTCCCCAAACGGCGAAGGGCCAGACGAGTGGAATGGTTTTCAGGGCTGACGTGGGCTTGTGCAACATATTGGAGTAAAACTGACATCCTTCACATTTGTCGACTATCTCTTTCGCCATTTCATTCACTCTTGGCCAGTAGAATCCCGCTCGATATGCTTTAGCCACAATGGTCCGAGAGGACGCATGATGACCACAGGTCCCCGAGTGGATATCATCAAGGATCATCTGACCTTCTTCTGGTGTTATACACTTCTGACTGACTCCAGTCGCGCTTTCTCTATACAACTGTTCCTTTATGACTGTAAAGGCCTTGGATCGACGGACGATCTGTCGAGCCTCTTCTTCGTCCTCTGGGAGTTCTTTCCTTAGGATGTACGCGATGTACGGTATTGTCCAGTCGGGAGTGATGACCAAAACTTCCATGATCAGGTCGACCACAGCTGGAACTTCAACTTCAGTCGGATCCGTGGCACTTTTTGGCTGCGGGACTTAGTCAGTGAAGGGATCCTCCTGAACTGATGGTGTGTGGATGTGTTCCAAAAACACATTGCTGGGAATGGCTTCTCTTTTGGAACCTATTTTCACCAAATCATCAGCTGCTTGATTTTTCAGTCGGGGTATGTGATGAAGTTCTAACCCCTCGAATTTCTTCTCCAGCTTTCTCACTGCATTGCAATAACCAGTCATGGCTGGACTTCTGACGTCCCACTCCTTCATCACCTGATTAACCACCAAATCTGAGTCGCCATAGACCATGAGGCAACGGACGCCGAGTGAAATGGCCATGCGCAACCCATATAAAAGCGCTTCATATTCTGCCTCGTTATTGGAGGAATCAAAGTGGATTTGAAGAACATATCTGAGCTTATCTCCTCGGGGGAGACCAATACTACCCCGGCACCGGAACCATTCAGCATTTTGGAACCGTCGAAGAACATGGTCCAATGCTCCGAGTGAACCTGAGTCGGCAGTTGCTGTTCAATCCACTCGGCGACGAAATATGCTATTGCCAGGGACTTGATAGCTTTCTTTGCCTCAAACTTGATATCTAGAGGAAGGAGTTCAACCACCCATTTTGCCACTCGACCAGTTGCATCTCTGTTATGCAGGACCTGACAATGGAGCGTTGCTGACGACTGTAATGGAATGATCAGAGAAGTAGTGAGCAACCTTCTTTGTGGTCATATAAATCCCATATACAAGCTTCTGATAATGAGGATATCTTTGCTTCGACGGGGTCAAAACTTCAGAAATATAATATACTGGGCGCTGAACTTTGAGGGCTTTTCCTTCTTCTTCCCGCTCGACGTAAGTACCGTACTGACGACTTGTCCCGTGGCCGCGATGTAAAGCAGCAAAGGCTCTTTGCTGATTGGGGCAGCAAGCACCGGCTGGGTGGAGAGCAGAGCTTTGAGCTCTGCAAACGCTGCATCAGCTTCAGGAGTCCACTCGAACTTGTCTGACTTCTTCATCAATTGGTAAAGAGGCAATGCCTTTTCACCTAGACGAGAGATGAATCGACTTAAAGCGGCCAAGCAACCAGTAAGCTTCTGGACATCGTGCACTCGCACAGGACTTTTCATTCGGAGTATAGTACCGACTTTTTCTGGATTGGCGTCGATTCCCTGTTCGGAAACGAGAAAACTGAGTAACTTTCCGCCAGGAACTCCGAATGTGCACTTTGATGGATTAAGCTTGATATCATACCTCCTGAGGTTGGCAAAGGTTTCAGCAAGGTCAGTCAGCAGGTCGGGACCCTTCCGTGACTTGACCACAACATCATCCATGTATGCTTCCACATTCCGACTAATTTGACTAAGCAAACACTTCTGAATCATCCTCATGAATGTGGCTCCAAAATTCTTGAGGCCGAATGGCATGGTAACATAACAGAAGCACCCGAATGGAGTGATGAAAGTTGTTTTGATCTCGTCAGGCCCACACAGACGGATCTGATGGTACCCGGAATAGGCGTCTAAAAAAGACAGTCGCTCACATCCCGCAGTCGAGTCTACTATCTGGTCGATGCGGGGGAGAGGAAAGTGATCTTTCGGGCAGGCCCGATTGTTATGTTTAAAGTCAATGCACATGCGAAATGACTTGTCCTTCTTGGGGACCATGACAACGTTGGCGCGCCACTCGGAGTGATAAATCTCTCGGATGAACTCCGCTGCTAGGAGCTGAGCCACCTCCTCACCAATAGCCTTTCTCTTCTGGACGGTGGACCGTGGGAGATGTTCTTTGACAGGTTTCACTTTTGAGTCGACTCGTAGGCGGTGCTCAGCCAGCCCCCTGGGAACACCCAACATGTCAGAAGGCTTCCATGTGAAGATGTCCTAGTTCTCATGGAGGAACTAGATGAGCGCTTCTTCCTATTTGGAGTCGAGTGTTGTTGAGATATGAGTCGGAGCAGCACTGGGATCGGTCGGGTGAATGTGAACCGGCTTCGTTTCACCAAATGACTAAAAGTTGATTCTGTAGCGGGCTTCTTGGCTCGCAACAAGTCACTCGGGTCTGCGGCCTTCTGGTACTCCTGCAACTCCACCACTTCCATCTGAGCATCAGCGATCTTTGAGCCTTTCTGAAAACACTCTTCTGCTTTCTTCCGATTGCCCGTAACAGTAATCACACCTTTGGGACCAGGCATCTTCAATTTGAGATACACATAACATGGTCGAGCCATGAAGCGTGCATAAGCTGGCCTGCCCAAAATAGCATGGTAAGCACTCTGGAAATCCACAACTTCGAACGTCAACTTTTCTTTGCGGTAATTCTTGGAATCACCGAAAACCACATCAAGAGCAATCTGGTCGAGTGACTCAGCCTTCTTCCCAGGAATGACTCCATGGAAACTCATGTTGCTGGTACTTAGTCTGGACATCGGAATGCCCATCCCTTTCAACGTCTTAGCATACAGTATGTTCAAACCACTGCCACCATCCATCAAGACTTTGGTCAGTCGAGTGCCTTCAACAACTGGGTCGACCACCAAAGCTTGCCTCCCAGGGGTGGCAATGTGCGTTGGGTGATCGGACTGGTCGAATGTGATGGCAGTCTGAGACCACTTCAGATAACTGGGTGTCGCCGGAGCAACCATATTCACCTCACGGTTGATAATTTTTAGTCGACTTTTGCTTTCAACATCAGCAAAAATCATCAGGGTGGAATTGACCTGGGGGTATCGATCATCATTGTCTTCCTTGTCCTCAACTTTGTCCGACTCCTTTTCCTTATCTTTGGGATGTTTGCCCTGGAACTGCTGGATCAAGAGCCGACACTGTCGAGTGGTATGTTTTGGGTAAATGAACTTAACCTCTTCATCTTTCTTGGTGTGGATGTGACATGGCAAATCCAACACATCATTTCTGTCTTGGTCCTTAACTTTCTTGGGGTTCCAAGGCCCTTTGGGTTTCCCCTTAAACTTTCCTTGAGTTACGGCCAAGGCTTCCCCAAGAGCAGCTGGCTCGGCTTTCCGCTTCTGTTTTCGATTGGAATTTCCTCCTCCGGTTTCTTGGGCGACTGACTTGTGCTTGCCACTTCGAAGTCGATCCTCATCTTCACCATTAGCGTACCTGGTGGCAATCTCCATCATCCAATTCAGAGACATGTCTCTGGTTCGACCGAATTTCAGATTCAGTTCTCTATACTTGACGCCTTCTTTGAAGGCACAGACTGCTTGGTGATCAGGTACATTCTCTACCGTGTGATGTAACGTGATCCATCTCTGGATGTAATCCCTCAAAGTTTCATTCGGCTTCTGCACGCAAGACCGCAGTTCCGTCAGCCCTGCCGGTCGCTTGCATGTTCCTTCAAACGTGGTGACAAACACTCGGGCGAGATCTTCCCAAGTGTAAATGCTGCTGGGTGCTAACTGTTTCAGCCACGCTCAGGCCGAACCCTCCAACATGAGAGGCAGGTGCTTCACGGCCACTTCATCATTGCCACCACTAATCTGGACAGCCACTCGGTAGTCTTCAAGCCAAGTATCGGGCTTGGACTCACCAGTGAACTTACTAACTCCAGTCGCCAACCTGAAGTTGGGAGGATTCACAGCGGCCCTGATGGCTCTACTAAAGCACTCTGGCCCCGAAACATGTACTCTGCTGCTGGTAGGTGCATCTCTGTCGTGACCTTCTCGGTGAGCTCTGTTCCTGTCGACCAAACCTTGAAAGAGAATGGATCTTGCATCAAAGCCTGGTTCCCTGGGGTCGACTGGAAACCTTCGCCCAACACTATGAGGGCACCTGTCATCCTGCTGTCGAGGCACATACGATCCACTCCTCGAGGGAGGGGTGGGCACTCGACATCGATCGTCATGATCGAATCGGTGACCATACTGCTCATAGTTCCCGTACTGATCACGTCAGTCCCCACGTCCCTCACGCCTCGGGGGCGATCTTGGGCTATGAGCCGACTGGACTATGTCTGCAGCAATGGATCTGCTATGAATCCTGTTCCGCGACTGAGAAACAGTGGAATTCTGGTCTCCTGCTGCCCAGAGTAATGCTCTGATCTGCATCAAGCCTCTGCCAGCCTCTGACCGGGAAGGCTGAATCGACTCTGCTATACGGGCTGTAGCTGCTAAATTCTGAATCGGAGTTCGATATACCTGCGGGGGCAGAAAGAGCTGACGTCGACTAGATTCTGGAACCCGTTGTCGCGCACGCTCGTCGAGTGCTCGCTGGAGGTTCTCCAGTCGAGTGCGCTCGGCCAAGTTTGCCAGGCGCGCGTCCTCCAAGGCACAAGCCTCGGGGGTTTCTCCAATGATAGGAGTGTGCAGTGCATCCATGTTCCGGCGATGAAGTTCTTCTCTCTGCAGCGACGTGAGAGGCTCGGGGAGATATTCCTCATGGGGACGCGACGGGTCGCCTCCACCTGCGCCTCCGTCAGTGCGGGGAAAATCGGGAGGACTGGGCGGTCCATCAACCATCAGAACCTCCGCCGCCGGATCACTGCTGTCGCACTCGGATGCGGTCTCTGCGGAGCCAGTCGACGGGTCGAACAGGCCGTAGAGGGATTCGTCGGGCTCGATCGCCGCGACTTGAGGGGTGGCCGACTAGCGTGCCACCGCGTGTCTCACCCACCGCTGAAGTCTCGACCAACCGGAGCGCTTGCACCGGCGGGAAACAGGGAGGGAGGACAACACAGGAGCCGACCGATAATGGGTCGATGGTTGCCGCAAGAGGACGCCACGGACGCACGCGCGAAAGTGCGTTGCCCCGCGGACAGGGAGTGCGTCCACGTCGAGCGGAGCCTCCTGAAGCCAAGCGGAGTCGTCGACGATGAACGTGAGCGCGCCGAGACGGATCTCGCGGCCCTCCACCAAAACTCCGCCAGAAACCATGATGATTTGGATCGAAAAAGATTGCAACTCCTCCAACAAATCGCTAAAACACCTGCCCCATGGTGGGCGCCAACTGTCTTGGTTCTAAGTCTGACAGTAATGTAGGGGGGTAGGTATGGAGAGGCAAGATCTTAGCTATGGAGTAGTTGTAAGCACACGAGGTTTACGAGTTCAGGCCCTTCTCGGAGGAAGTAATAGCCCTACGTCTCGGAGCCCGGAGGCAGTCGACTGGATTATGCGTGTATGAATTACAGGGGTGCAAACCCTTTACACTGAGGAGGGGGTGGCTTATATAGAGTTCGCCAGACCCCTCCGGCCCTCAGTTATGCAGGGTTTCAAATACATTAAGGTCGGGCATTACTGGTAACGCCCCTAATAAAGTGCTATGATGACCATAAAAGCTACTTAATGACCGACCGTTAGCATGCGGAGTGACTTTAGGTCTCCTGGCCGTCGAGTGGTTGGATCTTCGTCGAGTGATTGCTTCTTGGTCGAGTGTCTTCGAGTCTGTCGAGTGGAACACCTCCAAGTCGATTTAAAGGTGATTTCTTCTAGAGATGTCCTTGGGTAGGGCAGTTGGGACAGGTCTATGACCCTACCCTAGGTACATAGCTTCATCAGGGGAGACGGCGGCGAGGCGGGGTCGGGGGATACGGCGGCGAGGCGGAGGCGACGAGGAATAGTAGAGGATAATTGGGGGAGGAAGCAGAGGAGAGGGAATCAGGCCGCGCGGGGGGGTTAGGTGAAAATAGCTTTAACAGTAGTGTGGGGAGGCAAAACGCGCTGCTGCTAAAATCCGTAGTAGTAGCGCTGTTCGTAGAAGGGCGCTACTACTATACCTAGCACGTCGGGAACGGTGTGGCAATTATAGTAGTAGCGCGTTCTATCCCTGCCGCGCTACTGCTAAGCGGGTAACAGTAGCGCCGTTCTAGCAGACGCGCTACTGCTAAGTAGCAGTAGCGCCTCTTTTTAACAATCGCTACTGGTAACATTCTGTGTATAAGGTTTTCCCTAGTAGTGTTGTTCTGATGCCACCTGTTAGTTCCATCAGACTGCTTAATGTTCTCTATGCTTAATTACACATCAGCAAACTAGCATGTGGTTCCGCTGCTTTTTGTTTGTTTTACCCTACATTTTCTGATGCTAGCTATTACATCAGTGCTCCGAGCCTCTGTTCATTACTTATTTGTGTGTTCTTGATCTTCCCAAGTTGCATGACTAATTTGATGCTTCTATTAATTATGGAGCTGCCAACCCCATCAAGCAAAATATTTGTTCTTTTGGGGCTGGCACCTCGAACAAGTATAAAAATAGAGGGAAGCAGATATACTCCCTCCGATTCTATTTACTCTGCCCATAACTCTTGACCCGTATACCAAGGAGGTCACTGGTTTAATTTTTCTGGACTAATTTGCCAATTAATTAGGGCAGAGGCGGATGGGGCGGGGCACAAAAGGAAACCAGCGCTAGGAATCGGCAACGCGCAGACTAATACGAGAAAACTGAGAAAAAGTTATACGCAAAGTAAAAAGAATTAGAGGGAGTATTGTCGTATATGCACACACCCTTCTTCCATTAGTTTAGATGAACCATTGACGATCAATTCAGACCAGTGAATGCGATTAAAATTAATTTTACCTAAATAGATGGTGCAGAATAAACTACAACAACTAGATTTGCAACCACGTGATGTTGAGGATATCTTCAAAGAACATTGCAACAGCAGCTAGGCTTCATAGCAACATATGGTAAGCCAGTGTGTTTTAGTACATGTGAAATGTAATGCGAGTGGGCTGCTTTCTTGGCTTGTGCCCTCAACGTGTAATCCTACCGAATTACAAATAGTTCAGTTGTCTGCTTTGCTGTATTGCTTGATTCGAATGCTTATTTGTTGTTATGCTATACCTGAGTTGGCCAATATGTCAGCAGTGCCTGCTGTATTATCGTAAAGAAATGCATGCCTATTTCATTTGAGTCCTTAACTTTTCCTCTCAACTTCATCACATGACTGTCTTCGTAGTTTATATGAGGCCACACTGTTAAGTGCTTTCTCAGATTATTTCAATTGCTTAGATGCCTTGGCAACTTAAATATAGCGGTTGTACACTCCCTTTCAACTAGGGATGTCAACTGGGTCCGGTTTAATCCCGATTAAAGTCCACTAGTGGTATGATAGTTCAAAAGAGTTTTTGTTTTTTTTGAGGAAAATGAACTAGGGAGGTAGCAAAAACTAACTAGATGGGACTGGCGGATTTTGTTTATTTGCCACTTACATCCCTAGTTTCATCTTACCATTTTAATTTCTTTTCGGCTGATGCTGCTTCGAACCATTTAAATATAGTTTGCCATGCTCGACAATAATTCGTTCATCGTTTACCATGTAAGCTTACTGCATGGATCATACGATAACTATCTCTTACTGATGTCCAGCAGAAACCTTTCAGGATGCTGTTCACACTAGGACACAATGAACAACCCCAGAATCTATTTGTGGAAGCAGTGCGCCATCCATGTTACCAGATGGTAGCAGTTCAGAGGCAACACCGCCGGAGAGCAGTCTGAGCACAGATATTATAGTGCTTGAGGCTCTACTAGAGACAGAAAGAGATGGTGTGGCTGCCATGAATGAGGTAATATTTATCTTGAGGCTGGAAATTACGGAATTAGCGTCACGCATTATGCAAGCAACCCAAGAATTGGAGGAAGTAAGGATGTTGCATTTGAAGACGGAGGAGGTCCTACTGTTTCTGCTATCTGAAGCCCAAGATAATCTCGGTTCTTCTTTAGATACCAGTTGAACTTTTCATTATATTATTGTACTTGCATGTTGTGTCATGTCTCTGAATGGATTATGTTGCAAGACCCCCTATGTTGTCCATGTGTTGTAATGATCCGAATTTTTTAGGCGAGGTAATCCTTAGAACTTGTATGATTGACATAAGGTGAATTGTTTGTCGTGTGAGCATATTGTATTGGATGAAATAACTGTTTGACTCAGAGTGTATCCAACCTACTGAATTCGAAGATCACGACATTTCTAAATCATAATCATATATAAAGGTGGAATAAATCTTTGTTGTGGTTTTGAAGAAATAAATAACAAAACATATAATTATCTGTGGATATTCGTAATCGAATACAAATTGGATTTGAATTTAGTTTGCCAGGTCCCAGGGCAAACGTGAATGCTAATTCTCCCAAGTTTTGAACGAAGCGGCTAAACACCCACTATAATTTGTGGGCTACTCGAAGCAAGTGTTTTCGAGATGGAAATTCATGTCTACCCCTGACACTTGACATCCTTATCGACTTGATTTACACTGCTGTCGATAGGGGTAGACTAGTAACTTCAATCAGACGTGACACGACGGCCTCTGAGCCCATTCAGACACGGTGAGCGCCAAACATGGGCGAAAAAACACATTTGATTCAAGCTCGTCCGAAAGACATGTGTCTCTTCCTCCATTTCCCCATTCATACATGGTGGGCGGCAAAACAACCTCTCCTCGTCCGAAATTGATGTAGGCTTATATTTTAAATAGGGGCAGATGTGTAACTTCCATCAGACGTGACACAACCGCCCTACCTGTCAGCCCTGTTCATACATCGTGGGTGCCAACCGTGGGCAGCAAAACACCCTCTCCTCGCCCGAAATAGTTACCGGCAAATATTTGGGAGATGCGAGATTACCGTCCTATCCCCAACCGACGCGATGTCCAAAATTTTAAACGGGGGATAAGTTCGTAACTTTCCCCCATTTCAGAGAAGCGCGTCCCAAAGTTTGGGATCCCCCTCCCCTCCATTTCCCCATTCATATACCGTCGGCGGCACGACAACCTCCGCACTGCGGCCAGCCTCCTTCGTCCTCCACCCCATCTTCCACCTTGCCGTAGCCGCTACCCCTACCCCGTCATCCACTGCAAGAGATGGACGTCTCTCATCCACGACGCTGGACCAACATCCTTTCATCGCCTCCTCTCGCTTCATCGGCGCCGTCGTCCACCTTGTCGTTGCCGCACCTACGACTGCCTCGTCCACAGCAACAGGATATATCCCCCGACCCGGCCGTCTGCCGTCTAAAGTCTTCTTCCCTGCCGCCGACAGCCATCGCACCCGCAGCACCCTCAACGTATCAGCATAGGCCTACACGGCGTCGCAAGAGAGGTGCTACTCTTCCAGATGTGCTTAAGTTATTGATCTCACCCGGAAAATAGATCATAATTTGTTTACTGTACCTTTCTTGTCTGTACCAAATCGTAGTGGCTAGTTGAAAGCAAACATTGGTTGTGAAGTAGCTTTGTCCGGTTTGCACCTTCAGATCCGCCATGGCACGGGCACTATACTCGTAAAGCTTATGGTTTCCCCCCTTTATATTCACTACCATCATCGTAGGTGCTTCGTGTCATGCTAGCACTGCTCCTCAAGACCTCAACCCAAAGCTTACGTGTTGAAATACGAATCTGATATGATGCTCATATCACTAAAACAGAGAACGTTTAATTGGTCACCTAATGTTCCTATATTCGTTTCGAAAAGCATGTGCGCCACCCACTGGTCCAGCTAGTTCCACTTTCCTGATTTTTCTCTTGATGCTTAGGGTTTTTCCCCTTTTATCTACTCTACTATGATCTGCGTAGGTGCTTTTTGTCATACTAGCATTACTCCACCCTTCAAGCTAAACAACATAACACTCAGAATTCAAAAGCTTAGTTGTTCAAATATGATTGTGATATGATACTGATATTAGTTAACCGACACATTTAGTTGGTTAGCTAAAGGTCCCACTTGAGTTTCCAAATGCATGTCGCGACATATAGAGATACAACATAATTGCATTTCTTTGTCACTTGTTGACCGTACTTTCTTGTCCATACCAAATCTTAGTTGTTATTTCAAAGCAAACATCGGTTGCTAACTACCCTTTGCGCAGTTTATAGCTTCAGATCTGCCATCCCACTGCCACGGTCAACACTTTACTCATCATGCTTATGTTTTCCCCATTTTATGATGACCTCAATCAGCCTACGTGGTTCATGTCGTAATAGCACTGCTCCACCCATCGAGCTAAACAAGCTTAGTTGTACAAATTCATATATGATATTATTGCTGATATTAGTAAAATTGAGAGATGTTTAATTGGTTAGCTAAATGTTCCTACTTTAGTTTCGAAATGCATGTGAGCCACATATGGAGAGACCGAAAATAATAGTATTTCTCTGTGCGCTCTGGTTCATCATGGGTGGCCAACCGACATTGTATTAAAAGACTTGTAATGTCTTCAATATGCTTGCTCTTCTGCTCTTCTTTAAGATGATACTCTTCTCTTGCGATCGACTGGTCAGGTCGAGTTGTTCTCCCTTAGTATATTTTGAATCTGTCAGGTCAGGTCGACTTGTTCTTCTTTACTATATGTTGAAGCTATCATCTGCGAAGTGTCATCACTTCTGGAGCTCTCATATTTTGAGTAGTAGGCCACATTATATTAATGCACACAACAAATTACAGCATGCATGGCATCTTTTAAAAGAATTGCAGAGATAGCACAAAGGGGTTTACAGGGAGGCAGTATTGGATTAGAATCACTTTTGTATTACAAAGAAAATCTCACTTGTTTTTATGTTTTCATGCATGTCAGATATTGAACATTATCAAAATGAATATGAGAATGGGCGCACGAGAGGAATATTGCGAAATGATCCACTGCCTAACAAACTTGGCATGGTGGAGGATGGCCTATCTTATTCACCCATCAAGGTGCTTGCTCTAACTTTGCAAAGTTGTATTGGTCGCACATATTTTGCTTCTGACCTCTTGCATTACTTCTACTTTGTTACACCATCTGCTTAGTTTAAGCATCATATATGAGTATATGCCATACCTATCCATTTTCTGTACCTATTCCATGTGCCGTCACACTATGTTTTTCTAGTCAAATGTTGTTCTTTCGTAATAGGTGTCCAAAAGGAAGAGGTGAGTGCAGGTCGTCAAGGAGTACAAACTAGGTATTTGGAAAAGGTAGTGATACCTGTTAAATCAGATAGATCAGCAGCCACAGAAAACACAGGCCCAACTGGACCACACTTTACCCCTACTCCAGTGGCCAAACCCTATTAGAACTGCTGGGAGCCCAGCGTCAGGTACTATCTATGATATCAATTCAAAACTTGAACTCCTAAATTTATGCTTGTGCCTTACCTTCTCTCTTGTATGAAAACTAATTTCAGATGAATCTCCTTTCTCAAAGGATCATACGATCTCAAAACAATAATGGGCTCTGCATTTCTCTTGTCAGTACCTCTCTCCCTTTTGCCTTGTAACGCTGTACTTAATTAATTGCCATTTGATTATGTATCATTAGTCTGCACCTGAGCTTCATTATCCTCTGTTTCTTCCAATATTATTTGATCTATATTTACTCTTTGCAAAATGTAGAATAATGGCAACGCTTATAAAGAATTTTCTTTGGGGAATTTATTGAATTATCCTTCCATCAACATGGAGAAGGGCTTTGTCCAGCCCGTGTTAACATGTAATGTAAGTTCATCCTTCTCAAGCCTTCAAACTTTGTTCTAGTATAGATTTGGGTAGGCATCATTTCCTCCACTGTTGTTTGCTTTGCTGTTTACATCTGATTGGATGTTTGCAACAACTACCAGTTTCAAATTGTAGTTGTAAAAACATGTTCCTTATGCAGAACAGATCCATTTATTTGCTTATATAAATGTGAAACCTGTTACGTGTCTCCTTGTTTCTCTTTCAGACTCGTATCTCTTACGCCAGGCAGAACTTTAGGGAAGATAGTGAGCCAAACCATCTTGAGGACAGCGAGATGACCCTAAGGTCCTGTCTTGATGAAGACAGTGAGTTGAAGCTACTCACCAGCAGGTGTGAGATAACCTCTGTGCAGTCGCTGTCTCAATCAGTTCGACTTCTTCAGTCTCGATTTAAAGCGGAAAGGCTTGCTTTAGCTCAGCTCCGACTTGAAGTCAAAGATGCAATGAAGATGTCAGAGGACTGCTGTGCACACCATCATTCCTTAAATCTAGTGTTGATGCATCTATCGTTGACACAACTGAGGTCTACTCAGCTTCTTTAGCTGTTTGGGGGGGGGGGCGACCTGGCCAGGCCTAGTGCCTTCTGAAGTGCTCTCAGTTTTGTATATTCTTTTGTCGTCGCGTTTATTTGCACTGGTGGCGAACTTTGATGCCCAGTAAATGTAATATGTGTGATAGCCGTGATAGCCTAGCGTAAGTTGCTTGCTTATTTATTTCCTTGTTGTCTTGTTTATTTGTTTGCTTCTAGTAATTGCAGTTCTTTTTCCGCGGTTTGCTAGTGGCTGCAATAACCTATTTTTTGAAACTAGGCCACAATAACCATGGGCTAATATTTACTGTAGTGACACTGGGCCTCCTACGGGCCGTAGAAATAGTGGGCCTTCTACGGGCCGTAGAAACAGTGGGCCTTCTACGGGCCGTAGAAACAATGGGCCTTCTACGGGCCGTATCATCAATGGGCCTTATACGGGCAGTATGATCGATGGCCAAACATGGGCCAATAACAGGCCGCATTATGGCCGTAAACGGGCTAGAGTTGGAATCGTCCGTTCATGGGCCGACCATAACAGGCCATCGTTAATAGGCCGTATTTGATGACGCTATGAAAATGGCGCAACGTATTAAAGAACCACAAACGGGCCAACTGTAACCACGGGCTGAATTTGGCCCACAAGCAGAAAAAGACAGTAATGGGCCGTAAGTAAACGAATGCTGGAAATGTGCCCAAGAATAAATGGGCTCTGAGAAGGCCGAAAGATAACATGGGCTGGAAACGGCCCAACGGAATAACGGGCCGTTAATGGGTATAAAGTGATACACTGTTCATTACGGGCCAGTTTCACCACGGGCCGTTAATGGGTGTAAAGTGATACATTGTTCATTACGGGCCAGTTTCACCACGGGCCCTTAGTAGGCCAAGAGTTACATAGGGCCTCATATGGGCCGAAAGACGTCATGGGCCATACATGGGCCAGAAGTGAAAACGGGCTGGAATCATATTGGATGGCCCAGATGACGCTACTGGGCCTAATTTGGATAGGGCGTAACGGGCCTTGGGTTAGCGGGCTGTAAATGGGCTATATTCGAACAGGCCGTTAACATGATTTCCATGGGCCGGCCTGCCAGCTTTTGACCAAGTCAAACGGGCCGGCCTTTTCACAGGAATGGGCCTCTGTTGGGCCGTGCCACGTGTCGACGTATCATAGGCGCCTTCCGTCCAATGAGTGGTTGACATCTGTCCCAACGATGAGCCGACACGTGTTTCCTCTAGCCAATGATGATTTTACACATGGAAAATCCCCATTGGTCGGGGCTGTTAACGGGTTATCGGATCCAAAACCCGACTCGATAGCTTAACGGCGCCCCGTTACGGTGGATGCCACGTGTCGGTCACCCTTGACGAAAGCACTTCTGTGACGCGCGATTTATTGTCATGGAAGTGGACACTCCGTGATGATAATTTTGGTAATGTCATGGAACACTTCTACGACAACACAGGTATGACTATCTTGATTCTGTCATAAATTTGTCATGAATGTACATGCATGACAAAAAAAGCGACCTACTGTGACAAACACGTATCATCACAGAAGTGTATTTTTTGTAGTGATGATTTGAAATTGGGGTTCGACGTCTAGTGGTCCTCCTATCCACGGTTGGTTTTACAGTGGTCTCGTTGTGTCTTAAAGAGTCCTTGGCTATGCTGACTTGGGGACGCTTCGTATGTCATGTGCACTGCCTTGTACATGATGGTGCTGTACGATCGAGCCAGTGTAGGCCCCACCACGAAAACTTCGGATGAAATCTCTATCATATGTTTGTTCCCGCTTATTTTGCAAGCCAATCCTTTGTTTTATTTTGATTTGTGGTATTCGAGTTGCTTCAATGTCAAGTATTGATTCCATACCTTTCCTAAGCGGTGTTCTCATATATCTATGTGAATACTAATCCTTCATGATAATCAAGATTGTCATGCCAATCCTTTTCAACCGGTGTGTTTCTCTTCAAGTGGATCCGATCATTTCAACATCCGCAAGATCAATTATCAGTTCTTCTCAACGATGTTTGTTTCATCCGTCTCCAAGTTGCTTTTGTTTTCCCACCCACCCACCCTTTTTCTTCAGGGACTCAGATTTCTTAATCAAGTATCATCTTATTGATGAGAAGTCTCTCCATTCTTTTCCGTTAATGTTCTTATCCGGTGATTCTCATGAAGATTCTAATGGAGCTTCAAGCTCATCATTCTTCGTTCTTTTCTTCTCCGGTGGAACCAATTCAAGCTTTGTTGATCATATCCTTTCCTTGTTTCAAATACCTTCTCATGCTGCTGCACCTCATATTCATTCATTTCTCGCTATTCAATTATTCCGGAGTGTTGAAGATATCTCAGAAGATTCGTGTTTCCACTATTAATCCGTGCAAGCTCTTTTGAGGTTGTTCTCTCATTCAAGCCATTTAATTCAACCGGCGCAATGTCTCCTTCTAATTCATTCCAACGGAGTTTCTTTTGAGTGGGCCCTAACCCACAGGTCATTTCCCAGGATCTTACCTGACTCTTCTAATTTTCCCGAAGCTATCCTAAATTCTTTTGAAGTTTGACGTAAGAATGAGTTATCATCAGTCATATGTATTTCCCCAAGATCTGACAAATTCTTTTCATCGTTGGTTCAACCTTTCTAATTTTCATCCCGGAGTGTCTCAACAATTCACGGTGGTGTTTCGCATCGTCATTTTCAACATTTGAAGACCAAAGAAGAATTTTTCCTCCATATCTTCATCCATTCTCTTCAAGATTCATGGTTCTAACTTATTGCCATTATTTCATAATTGTTTTCAGTTGTGAAAATTCTTTTCACCTACCGGAGCAATTCAAAATTCTTTTCAATTTGATTCTCCGAAGGCAGCCATTTCAGGTTTATTCATCCTCAGCTTTCAGCTATTGCTCTCCAAATCATATCGATGCATCGTTCAAATATCCTCTAATCAGTTCATGATCTCTTCGTTCACTTGCATCTAAATTCCCTCAAGTATCTTCATTTGTTTCCCAATTCTACCTGGTGTTCTTTATCTTTTCTTCGTTCATTTTCAATTCTTACGGTGGTTCTTCCAAGATTCTTCTTCCTTCGTTTGTCATATCAATGCATTCGTAATTTCGAAATCCTACCGGTGGTTCCTCGAAGACCTTCCCAAGTTTGCGCTATATCTATCTTAATCCTTTCTACGAGAATAAGTAGTGTGCCAAATCCATTTGCTCGTCATCAATTAAATTGGTGAAGGATAAGCATAATGTAATTCTTATTCTTGTTTCATCGAGTAAATTAAATTCCTTTATTCTGGAGGCTCATCAACTTCTTGATTTCAATTGTTTCATCTTTTATTTTCCCGGCGTTTCAAGATCTCTCATTTATCTCGGCGCAAAGCTTCATCTAAATCTTTGCAAGGTTTCACCTTGCGTTTTCAACTTCACTTCTCTCTCTTTTTGATCATTCTTTTATTACCGGAGTTCTTCAAGAGTTTCTTCATGATGGCTCATCAAAGATTTAATTCCTTCTCGAAGTGTTCATCGAGATTATTTTCAAACGAGCTCAAGTGTTCTTTTATCTTGCATTTCGAAGTGCAATTCTTTCTCTCTTATCTTGTGAGGTGGTGTTATGTCATTGCTGATAATTTCCCTTCGTGTTTCATGATTCACAAGTTTCAAGAGTGACATATCTAAATCCATCATTTTATCATCGCTGAAGACATTTATTTTTCAAACCATCAATCTCTTCATTGGAGTTATATTGGGTTTATATTTCACCTAAAGCTTCCGTAAGGACTGTTGCTATTTATGGTGCTTATAAATGACCCAAGTCCTTCACTTATCCTCCCGGTGAAATAAGTTTTTCGTCTTCTTGTTCATATCAATCCAATCTATTGTTTCCGTTAGTGGCAGAATTTCGCCTCAATTTTGAGATGCTTTTCATAAGCCCACTATAAGCTTATTCCATTCGTTGTTGGTTTTCGAACAATTCCGTTTTAACCTTCTTGGAAGGGTGTTTTCCAAGCTCATTTGTGGCAGAAGTTGTCATTTTCTTCTCAATTCTTTCCTTTCCAATGATCCAACTTCTTTTCTTCCGTTCCGGAGGCATTGTTTTGTTGCTATTTTCACCCATCATCTCGTTTTGTCAAAGATCATGTTTTGTTCATGCTTATCCATTTAACCGGAGTGTCATGCCCTCTTTTCAAGTTCTTCCCATTCTGTCAAGTTTTGGCTACCTTCTCAACCGGAGTGCCGCCTGAAATTTTTCTTACCCGTTGTGCCATTCTTTAAATAAATCTAGAGGCAGTGTGTTGTTGTTTTCATCAAGTATCATCCAATCTTCCCAAATTCAAGTTCATTTCCTTCCATTTGCAGTCGGAGTGCTGCTCAAATTATATCAGTCTTATTCCTTCTCTATCTTGTTTTAACAGGAGTGTTGTCGTAATTGATCCTTCTCGTTCCTTGTACATCTCATTTTAATTGGAGTGCTGTTCAAATTATATCATTCTTATTACTTCTCCATATTGGTTCAACTGGAGTGCTTGCATGTACTTCTTGTCCATTGCAACCCTTTTCTTCTTTCAACCTACAAGGTTCTAGCAAGGTTCCTTGTTCCTCTTTTCCAACGGAGTGTTCTCAACTTTGTTCGTCTTTGTTGCATTCTTTCTTTCAATTTGTTCAACATCACAAGGTTCTTTGGTTCCACACATTTGTCAAGGAAGCAACTTAGTTTTACCTCACCTCTTCCTTTTCCTTTTCCCTCCGGTGCCATCCCTAGGATCTCGGGTCGAGATCCTCTCGTAGTGGTGGAGTGTTGTGACGCCCCAAGACCGGAGCTTCAGATGCCTTCCATGGTTTCCGAGTTTCGTTGTGTGATCTGTTTTGCTTGTTGCATTCATCATTGCATCATGTGCATTGCATCATGCCATCACGTCTTTAATTTTTCCAGCTCACTAAATAAATGGCATGGATCTTTGATCCATTTAAACCGACGGAATTCACATGGTGATTCTCTTTATAACATATCCTCCCGATATTAGGGAGCTATATTAAATATTCCATTTGTTGGAATTAACCGGAACACACTTGCAAAATAAAATCTCAATGCCTTTGTTATCACAACTCTTGGCCTCTAACTTTGCTATTTATTCTTTCATCATATTCCGAGGTTCCTCCAAAAATCCGAACATTTTTGGGCACTGCTAAATCCAAGTTCTAGTTCAAACCCATTTGAATTAAATTCAAATGAGTTCGAATTTACATCCTTCAATCTTGGTCTTTTCTATTTTTCTCAGAACAAACTCATTTTTATGAGTCCAGGAAAATTATCTGCTTGCTCAAATTTTCCCAAATCCTCTCTTTATTTTTCTTCTTTCTAATTGTTTTTCTGTTAAAGGAAAATAGAGGGAGAGAGAAGAGTGTCAGCCCAACTTCTTCGGCCCAGCTGCACCTAGTCTGCGGCCTAACCAACCGGGCCTCCCCCGCCGGCCCATTGGCCCATGCCGCCCTCACCTAATCCTAACCCTAGCGGTCTACTAGGCCCGACTGAATCCCCTCTCAACTCCCTCGAACCCTTCCCTCGTTCCCCTCCTCGCGCCGCCAGGAGAACCACGCCCAAACCCGAAATCCCCATCGCTCGATCCACCCTTCCCTCGTCTCCCTCCTCTCGCTTCGCCATGGAGCTCCGCCACCTCCTCTTCGCGCGCGCCGCCCGACCTCCTCCTCGCTTCCTTGGCGTTGCCACCCCACGGCCCCGCGAGCTCGCCTGCCCGCACAGCCACGGCACCGCTGGCCTCCATGGCTCGCTGCTCCGCCGCCCCTCTGCTCCTGCTTCCTCTCCAGTAGGCCGCCGCCCTACTCCGGCGAGCGCGACGGCCTTCGCGCGGCCCCCTTCCTCCATTTCTGCCCTTCCCCGCGCCTGTTGCTGCCTTCCTCGCCCTTGCTACTTGCCCTCGGGCCACGCGTCCTGATGCCGGCGACCAGCACCGCCGTGGCCGCCCCCTCACACGTCCGCCTCGGCGCCTCCTCCCGCCTGCGCCTCCCTCTCCTGCATGGCCGCCCTAGGCTCCTCAGGAAGCCGCGCCGCCCGCCTCTGGCCATGGCTCCGGCGAGAACCGGGCAGCCCCACACCAGAGCTGTCGTTCCTACTGCTGCCGTGGTTTCCCGTGACAAACGAAACGGGCACGCCGCCTCCCCGCCATGGTGCCGCGCCCCTGTTCATCGTCGTGGTCACCGCGACCCCTTTGTTGGTCGCCAAGACCGCCATGGTGCTGCCTTGTTTTGGTTCGCTAAGGTCCGCACCGAAACATCGTCATGGTCGACTACGTTTTGCTGTCCCGACCGGAACCATCAAGTACTCGAGACACAATGGCGCCAAGTACCAATACGAACGTGAACGACTACCATCGAAGTGTATGACTACGTGACGTTCGCCAAGTTTGACGACGCTGGCCGCCTAAACGACTGACACCGACGCGTACCTCTCCGTTGCCGTTGGTTTCGTCAAGTCCAACGGTGAACCCCGAAGTCATCCGCCAAGTCCAACAACGACTATGTACAACTATCGGCGACCACGAACGTCTACGAAACATGTACCACGACCATCGCGGAAGACCCTGTGGACATGAAGTTCCGTGTCGTGACCCCGAACATCTACGGACATGAACCATACTTTCCTCGACGACCCGTGAACGCCTACTTCCCTTTACGAACTTGATCCGTTCCGATAATGCACGCTTCGAAAGGTATAATCCCGAGACGACCGCCCGTGAACGAATGCATGTTGTGTGATGTATGAGATGCACCCGTTGTTTGCATCGTGTCCGAGTTGTCACTTGCTCGGTCCTCCTCTTTTGCCGCTAACCCGTGGGGACCCGGTATCCGGGAGCACCCCACCATCCTTGCATGACACGCCCCCGTCACTTTTCCTTTTGCACCGGCATCTCAACCGAGTTACCGGAACCCGGGACGTTGCCGTGGCACCGTTTCGTTATCGTTGTCGTGGCACCCCTTTTTATTTCCGCCACGATGACAAATACTTCTTAATATGCTCTTATCAACTTATTCATAAATATTGCATAAAACTTGCATGTCATCCGCATCATGATAACAACTTCAAGAATGTTTAAAATTGTTGTTTGCTTTAAATTGCTAAATGCATATGGGGATTTAACGGTTTCGTTGTTTGCTATATCCGGCCCCATTTAAATTGTTTAAATGATATAGTTTTGTTATGCTTCACCTCTTGCTATGTTAACCAACATTTAATATTGTGGAGTACCTAAACGAGAGAGAACTAAATAATTGATGCAGTGCTTCGTATTGAGCTCCACTTAATTTGTAGTGTTGTTTGTGCACTTTGCCATGCCAGCTTCATTAAACCGGACATGCATCATATTTGATTGTGCATCATGCCATGTTTATGTGATGGTTGTTTACTATGTTGTTTGCTTCTTTCCGGTGTTGCCTCTTCGGGTTAGTTCCGATAACGTCATGTTTGTGAGGGTTCGTTCGACTTCGTCCATTTGTCTTCTTCATGGACTCGTTCTTCTTTCTTGCGGGATCTCAGGCAAGATGACCATACCCTCGAAATCACTTCTATCTTTGCTTGCTAGTTGATTGCTCTATTGCTATGCCTATGCTACGATACCTACCACATGCTTATCATGCCTCCCATATTGCCATGTCAAGCCTCTAACCCACCTTGTCCTAGCAAACCGTTGTTTGGCTATGTTAACACTTTGCTCAACCCCTCTTATATTGTTGCTAGTTGCAGGTGAAGATTGGAGTTTGTTCCTTGTTGGAACATGATTATTATTGGGATATCAGAATATCTCTTATTTTATTAATGCACGTATATACTTGGGAAAGGGTGGAAGGCTCGGCCTTATGCCTGGTGTTTTATTCCACTCTTGCCGCCCTAGTTTCCGTCATACCAGTGTTATGTTCCTTGATTTTGCGTTCCTTACACGGTTGGGTTATAATGGGAACCCCTTGACAGTTCGCCTTGAATAAAACTCCTCCAGCAAAACCCAACCTTGGTTTTACCATTTGCCACCTAGCCTCTTTTTCCCTTGGGTTAGGCCAGCCCAAGGGTCATCTTTATTTTAACCCCCGGGCCAGTGCTTGTCTAAGTGTTGGTCCGAAACAGAGCCACTTCCGGTGCCACCTCGGGGAAACTTGAGGGCTGGTTTTAGCTGTAGGTAGTGTTCATCCGGTGTTGCCCTGAGAACGAGATATGTGCAGCTCCTATCAGGATGTCGACGCATCGGGCGGTCTTGCTGGACTTGTTTTACCATTGTCGAGGATGTCTTGTAACCGGGATGCCGAGTCTGATCGGATTGTCTTGGGAGAAGGAATATCCTTCGTTGACCGTGAGAGCTTGTGATGGGCTAAGTTGGGACACCCCTGCATGGATTTGAACTTTTGAAAGTTGTGCCCGCGGTTATGTGCAGATGGGAATTTGTTAATGTTCGGTTGTAGAAAACCTAAACCCTAACTTAACTAAAATGCATCAACCGCGTGTGTAACCGTGATGGTCTCTTCTCGACGGGATCCGGGAAGTGAACACGGTGTTGGAGTTATGCTTGACGTAGGTTGTTCTAGGATCACTTCTTGATCATAGTTTCTCGACCGTGCTTTGCCTCCTCTTCTCGCTCTCATTTGCGTATGTTAGCCACCATATATGCTAGTGCTTGCTGCAACTCCACCTCATACCTTTTACCCTACCCATGTGCTTAAATAGTCTTGATCGCGAGGGTGTGAGATTGCTGAGTCCCCATGACTCACAGATACTTTCAAAACCAGTTTGCAGGTGCCGATGAAACCGTGCAGGTGACGCAACCAAGCTCAAGGAGGAGCTCGATGAAGTTCGTGTTCGTTTTGTTGTTTCATTTCCAGTTGATCAGTAGTGGAGCCCAGTTGGGACGATCGGGGGTCTGTGTAGCATTTGGGGTAGTCTTCTTTTATTTTGGTTCCGTAGTCGGACCTTGATTGTATCTGGATGTTGTAATGCTTTATTCATGTATTGTGTGAAGTGGCGATTGTAAGCCAACTATGTATCTCTTTCCCTTATGTATTACATGGGTTGTGTGAAGATTACCTCACTTGCGACATTGCTTACAATGCGTTATGCCTCTAAGTCGTGCTTCGACACATGGGAGATATAGCCGCATCGTGGGTGTTACACTAGCCCCCTCGCGAGGTATGCGAGAGAGAGATCAGGAGCAAACCAAAACCAAAAAACGCGGTAAAAGGCGAAGGAAACAAATCAGCAAGGAACGCCAAGGGCAAACTTGATTAAGGAGAAGCGAGCCAACTTCGGAAAGCAAATGAAAAGCCGCATCCGGCACCTAATCTAGTCTTCAAGTCTTCTCACCAGCGCGGAGCTAAGTGCTGTCCACTAGGCGTGGGAGGGAGCCCCAGGGCCTGAGGCTGGCGCTCTTGAGACTCTGGGGCGTGTACATCCCCAACTTATTATTACGTGAGAGTGTCACGGGCGGCGATTCTTCACAGGCACCGCGCCTTCTTCTCAGGCTCTGGGCCTTGCTTCACAGGCTCTAGGCCTTGCTTCACAGGCTCTAGGCCTTGCTTCACAGGCTCTGGGCCTTGCTTCACAGGCTCTAGGCCTTGCTTCACAGGTTCTGGGCCTTGCTTCACAGGTAGAACCTCCGGAGGTGCTGGATGTTCCAGGCGTTTTGGATAGGTGTCCCTTCTTGCGTCTCCAGGCGCATCGCGCCAGGCCTGGAGATGTTGACGACCCTGAACGGGCCCTCCCACATGGGTAAAAGCTTGTGCAACCCTTCCCTGGAGAGGACCTGCCTCAGGACTAGGTCACCTGTGTCGAGCGTCCTCGAGCGAATGTTGCGGCAGTGGTAACGCCGCAGCGCTTGCTGGTACCTTGTCGCCCTTAATGCAGCTTCGCGACGACGTTCCTCCCCCAGTACGAGATCCATCCCCCGCATGGCGTCCTGCTGCGTTTCGTCGAACGCCAGGACCCGCGCGGAGCGATGCTTGACCTCGTGCGGGAGGACTGCTTCAGCTCCGTAGACGAGGAAGAATGGAGTCTCGCCCGTTGGCTTGGTAGCGGTGGTGCGGATGGACCACAACACGGACTGGAGCTCGTCGTGCCAGCCCCTGCTGTAGGCCTCCACCTTCTTCTTGAAGGTCCTGGTCTTGAGGCCCCTCAGGACCTCAGCGTTGGCGCGCTCAGCCTGACCATTGCTCTGGGGTGGGCCACCGAAGCGTAGCAGATCTGGGTTCCAAGGTTAGCACAGTAGGTTTTAAAGAGGTTACTAGTAAACTATGAACCATTATCAGTGATGATGCGGTTGGGGACCCCGAAGCGGCTCACGAGGCCCTTGATGAACTTGACAGCAGAGCCGACTGGAATGGTACGAACGGCTTCCACTTCCGCCCATTTGGTGAACTTGTCGATGGCAACGTAGAGATAACGGTAGCCCCCTGGCGCTCGTGGGAACGGGCCTAGGATGTCTAGCCCCCAGACCGCGAACGGCCACATGAGCGGGATGGTTTGGAGGCCCTGAGCAGGCTGATATATTTGCTTGGCGTGGAACTGGCAAGCTTCGCAGGACTTCACCAGCTCGACTGCATCGTTGAGTGCTGTGGGCCAATAGAATCCGCTGTGGAAGGCCTTGCCGACGAGGGTCCGTGATGATGAGTGATGTCCACAGTCCCCGCCATGTATGTCAGTCAGCAGCTCCCTCCCTTGATCGCTGGAGATGCAGCGCAGCGTGACATTGTTCGGCCGTTTCCTGTACAACTCGCCATCTTGGATGCAGTATGCCGTGGCCTGTCGGGCCACACGCTCTGCGTCCTCTTCCTTCTCCGGTAGTGTCCTGTGCATCAGGTACTCCTTGAACTCCTTGGTCCAGCACTCCTCCTGGGGCTCGAGCGCCAAGAGTAGCCGAGCTCCTGAGGTTGGGCCGCAAGCTGGTGCTCCCGTGGCCGAAGGCTGTGGGAGCTCCTCCTGAGGCCGAGTCGTGTTTGAAAGAGGTGGCATAGCTGACGGCTTGAAGAGCCGCTCTTCGAAGACGCCGGGATCTTGCGGTTGCCGCTTGGATGCTCTCTTGGCGATGTCGTCGGCTTCCTTGTTGGTCCCCCGGGGCACGTGCTACAACTCCAAGCCTGAGAACTGCTTTTCCATCTTGCGCACCTCCGCAAGGTAGGCCTCCATGTGCTCGTCCTTTGGCTCGTACACTTTGTGGGAAAAGTTGACGAGGACCTGCGAGTCGCCCTTGACAGTAAGGCGCCTCACCCCCAGAGCCGCTGCAGCCTTCAGGCCGGCTATGAGGCCTTCGTAATCTGCAATATTGTTGGAGACCTTCTCGCCGTGCTGGAAGCAGAGTTGCACGGCGTAGTAAAGCTTGTCCTGAGTGGGCGAGATGAGCACTGCTCCAGCTCCTGCGCCCTGGTGCGCAAAGGCGCCATCAAAATACATGACCCAGCCGTCTGGTGCCTCACTTCCTGGGGAGGTGGACCGGTCTTCTCCTTCCTCAAGAGCCGGGGCATCTGTCCATTCCACCACAAAATAAGCGAGTGCGACTCCCTTGATGACCCTGGTGGTGCTGAACTCCAGCTGGAATGCTTGAAGCTCGATGTTCCATTCAGCGACCCTTCCGGCTGAGTTTGGGCTCTTGAGTACCCTCTCTAATGGGTAAGACGAGACGACCTTGATGGGGTGCCCCTAGAAGTAGTGTCGCAGCTTGCGCGAGGCCACCAAGAGTGCGAGCAGGAGCTTTTGCGGCATGGGGTAGCGTGCCCTTGCGTCCCGCAGTACGGTGTTGATGAAGTACACCGGGTGCTCGACAAGGGATGGCACACTGTTGAGGCTCGGGTCTTGCGGAGATTGTGGCGTATCCTGAGGTGGAGGGTTTCCTGAGACTTGGCCATCCTCAGTATTTTCCGCGATGCTGCCCTGCTGAGCTTGGTCTTCCGCCGCTGATGGCTCTGGTGTGCCTTCCGGACCCTGCGCTGCATCAACTTTGGCTTGGTGTGGCGCACCCTTGTCTCTGCGCTCCTCCCGAGCCGCCACCAGCGCCGCGCTGGCGGAGTACGGGGTGGCGGCAAGGTAGAGTACCAGAGGCTCGAGAGGCTGCGGCGCCACCATCACCGGGGGGCTGGTGAGGTATTTCTTGAGGTCTTGGAAGGCCCGGTCGGCCTCCGGGGTCCACTCGAAGGGGCCCTTCTTCTTCATGAGCTTAAAGAAGGGTAAGGCGCGCTCGCCCAGCTTAGAGAGGAAACGCCCTAACTTGGTCACCCATCCTACCAGCTTTTGCATCTCCTTGAGGGTCTGTGGTGGGCTCATGTCTTCGATGGCCTTGATCTTCTTCGGGTTCACCTCGATCCCTCTGAGGGATACGAGAAACCCCAGCAGCTTGCCGGAGGGGACGCCAAAGACGCACTTCTCCAGGTTAAGCCTCAAGTTCAGCTGGCGCAAACTCTCAAAGGTATCTTCCAAGTCTTGAATCAACGTCCTCACCTCGCGAGATTTGACCACTATGTCATCAACGTAGGCCTCTGTGTTCTTGCCGAGCTGCCGCCCCAAGGTGATGTGCATCAACTGCTGGAAGGTTACGCCCGCATTGCGGAGGCCAAAAGCCATGCAGGTGTAGCAGTACACCCCACATGGCGTCAAGAAGGCCGTCTTCTCCACATCCTCCACCCCCATCTTGATCTGATGGTATCCAGAGAATGCATCCATGAAACATAACGAATCACACTCGGCGATGGAGTCGATGATTTGATCGATGCGCGGAGGGGAGAACGGGTCTTGGGGGCAGGCTTTGTTGAGGTTGGTGAAGTCGACACACATCTGTTCCTTCCCACCTTTCTTTGGTACTACGACGGGGTTCGCCAGCCATTCGGGGTATCGAGTTTCTCGGATGGTACCTGCCGCCTCCAGCTTGCGTGTTTCTTGGACGATGAAGGCCTGCTTCTCAGTGGACTGCCGTCTTGCTCGCTGCTTCACGGGGCGTACGTTGCGGCACACCCTTAGATGATGCTGGATTACCTCTCTCGGGACACCTACCAGCTAATTGGGCTCCCACGCGAATATCTCATTGTTCGCGCGCAAAAACGTCACCAAAGCTTCTTCTTGTCCCGGGTCAAGGCCGGTTCCTATGGTGAAGGTGGCTCCTGAAGATCTGTCCTTGCTGACTGGCACCTGCTTGGTCTCCGCCTTGTCTTGGGTGAACAACTACCTCTTCTTGGTGGGCGCGATCTCCTTGGCCTCTGGCGCACCGGCGCCAGCTGGCTGTGCCGCTGCCGCGGTCTTGAAGGCGAGCCTGAGCGTTGTCACGACCTCCTTAGCGCCCCCTTGATGGTGAGGACGCCCTTGCTCCCTGGCATCTTCTTGAGGTTGTAGGCCGGGTGAGTCGCTGCCATGAACTGAGCGAGAGCCGGGTACCCAAGGATGGCGTTGTACGAGAGACCGATGCGGGCGATGTCAAAGTCCACCAGCTCGGTGCGATAGTTGTCTCGCATGCCAAAGGTGACAGGGAGGCGGATATGCCCCAGAGGGTGAGCAGCTCCACCGCCTACTCCTGTGAAGGGCTTGCTGAGGCTGAGCCGTTCGAGCGGCACATGAAGAAGGCTAAAGGCTTCCACGAAGAGCAAGTTGAGGCCGGCGCCACCGTCGATGAGGGTCTTGGTGACATCCACGTTGCAGATGGTGGGCGTGCAGAGCATCGGGAGCATCCCGGAGCCGGCGGTGGAGTCGGGGTGGTATTCCGAGTCGAAGGTGAGGTCGGCCTCCGGCGCAGCCCAACCCGGCGGAGCCCCCGGGCGCTTGCAGGCTGCCCCAATCTGGCAGAAAAAAGGCTTGACGTGGCGATATGAAGGAGGTGCTTGGGAGCCACCCAACAGTGTCGCGACTGCGTGGTGTGCCGGCGCCGCGTAGCGCGCAGCGAAGAGGTCGCCGAGTTCCCCCCAGGACGTCACCGTGGATCCCGGGAGGTTGAGCAGCCAGGCGCGCGGTTTGCCGGCAAGCACCAGGGGGAACAAGTTTGCCATGATCTTGTCGTCACCTCCGGCTTCGGGGACGACCCCCTCGTATGCCAGCAGGAACAGCGACGAGTCTGCCGCGCCATCATAACGCGGCGGCATCTCTGGCTTGAACTTGGCCGGCCACATCACCTGCCGTAGAGCGGGGGCGAGGGCTCGGTACCCAGACTCCCCGCTGCCGGCGTTGGCCGCAGAGGTTGGTGGCGGGGCACCTGCCACGGGAGCGTAGTGCGGTGGTGCGGGGCGCTGGTTGGTGGAGAGAAGCCCCGGCGCACCCCTACCTAGCGCGCCAAATGTCGGATATGGGGTCCCGGCTACCGTTAAGGTTCGAACACTGGGGTGCGCACGAAGTCTTTCCCTTCTACCAATCTACGCTCTAGCTCGCTAAGATCTTCCGGACGAACTCGACAAACTCGTGACACAGAAAGACACATGGTTTATACTGGTTCGGGCAACCGTTCTGGTGTAATACCCTACTCCAGTGTGGTGGTGGTGGATTGCCTCTTGGGCTGATGATGAACAGTACAAGGGAAGAACTGCCTCCTGAGGTTGAGGTGTTCTTGTGCGTATGAACTTGTGTGTGTCTCCGGTCTGATCTCTCGTCCCTCTCTACTGTGGTGGCTAATCCTATTTATAGAGGCCCTGGTCCTCTTCCCAAATATCGAGCGGGAAGGGAGCCAACAATGGCGGGCAAATTTGAAAGGGGACAGCTAGTACAAGCTATCCTGACAAAAGGTAGTCTGCGCCTGTGAAAGGTTCTGGTGGTGACGCCGTCTTGGGCTCCACAATGACCTCCGTATTGCCGTCCGCCTGGTCTTGGTCTTGTTGCATCGAAATGGCAACCTTGTCCTGAGGCCTCGGTACTCCGCGGGTGCGCTTGCCTCCTTTGCACCAAAGAGGAAACAAGGACGCTGCGCGCGCTGGCGCCCGCCTAGCGCCCGCCTAGTGTCGATCGTCATGGCTCACGTCACGAGGGCCTCATGAGGTTCGCCTCGCCTTGATATCTCCGCTCCTCGCGATCCTGCTTGACTGGGCCACTCCAGAGGAGGTCTTGCGTCGCCCGCCTCGCGAGGCTTGGCCCCTCGCGAGGGTCTTGGATGCCTTGTTGATGAAGATGGGCCGTACGGCCTACGGGCTCTGCCACGCCGCGGGCCGCAGGCAAGCAAGTCTGGGGACCCCCGTTCCTAGAATGCCGACAAGACCCGCGCGATCTCGCCCCAGCCATGGGTCATGAAGATCTTGCCAGAGGGGGCCGCTTCAATCTCCACTCCGGTCGCAGGAGCGTCGCAGTCGGCGTGCTGCAACCAGAGCTCGGGAGGCCCCCTCGGCGACATCACATCAAAGAAGAACCGCGGGAAGCGGATCCAAGAGCTTGGCGGCATCGGTGCCCATAGCACCAGCTCACGCGAGGAGTCCACGACGTGGATTCCGAGGGCAACAACACGCATCCCCGTGGCGCGGCGACCCCGAGCGCGGCGCCGGCGGCGCTGCTCGTCGTCCCGCCCTCCGGAGACCACGGCTTGGGCGTACAGGGATAGCGGATACCCTGTGGGAGGCCGCTCACACCAAGGCCTCGCCACCACCTGCATCGCCGCTTTTCACGGCGGTGGGTCGACCTCTTCTTCGGCGGGAGTTGCTCCAGGACTTCCTGGGGGGCCTTCCCCTTTTCTTTGGTGGAGAACCTTCTGATAGGCGCCATTCATGCTCGCAGTGGAGCGAGGAAGAATAAGTAGCAAGCGAGGAAGAGATGGGCGACGGGGGCTCCGCCCCCACCCCATTTATAGCAAGAGAAGGCCAACCGACACCTCCCATGACCGCGGGTAATGATGGTTTCCCTTGAATGACGCAGGGACTCGTCAAGTCGTGCAGTCGTCCAGGCAGCATGGGGAAGTGGAGACGCCCACGTCCAATCAACCGCCACACGTCAATCAAGGCCGCAGGCTTTGGGGGCCCGCGGTGCTCCGTGCTTGGCCCTTGGCTTCACCGCGAAGCCAAGCCCGAGCGCACCTTGGGCCCGGGGGCTACTGTTGGCGTCCTGGGAACGGGGGTCCCTAGACTTGCCTGCCTGCGGCCCGCGGCGTGGCTAAGCCAGTAGGCTGCACGACCCATCTTCATCAACAAGGCATCCAAGACCCCCGCGAGGGGTCAAGCCTCGCGAGGAGGACGACACGAGACCTCCTCTGGAGCGTCCTAGTGAGACAGGCTCCCGAGGAGCGGATATATCAAGGCGAGGCGAACCTCACGAGGCTCTAGTGACGTGAGCCATGACGATCGACACCAGGCGGGTGCCAGCGCGCGCAACGTCCTTGTTTCCTCTTTGGTGCTAAGGAAACTAGAGCAGGCGAGTAGTCCCGAGGCATCAGGCAAAGGTTGCCATTTCGGTGCAACAAGACCAAGACCAAAAGGACGGCAAGACGGAGGTCATCGTGGAGCCAAAGACGGCGTCACCACCAGAGCATTTCGCAGGCGCAGACCACCTTTTGTCAGGATGGCTTGTATTAGCTGTCCCCCTTCAAATTAGCCCGCCGTTGTTGGCTCCCTTCCCGATCAATATTTGGGGAGAGGACCAGGGCCTCTATAAGTAGGACTAGCCACCATCGGGGGCGAGAGGTCGGCATCTAAGATCGCTCTCTCACCCACACAAGTTGGCCATGCACAAGAACACCTCAACCTCAGGAGGCTGTTCTTCCCCTTGTATTGTTCATCATCAGCCCAAGAGGCAATCCACCACCACCACACTGGAGTAGGGTGTTACACCACAATGGTGGCCTGAACCAGTATAAATCCTGTGTCTTTATGTGTTCCGAGTTCGTCGAGTTCGTCCGCGAGATCTTAGCGAGCTAGGGCATTGGTCGGTAGGAGGGAAAGACTTCGCGCGCACCCCAGTGTTCGAACCTTAAGGGTTTGCCAGAACCCCACATCCAACAGCTTTCTGTTTGAATAAAATACCAAGATCTTAAATTATTAAATGTTAGAGAGTCTTCACATAGTTGCATAATTATTCGACTACTCATTGATCTTCACTTATATCTTTCTGAGTAGTTTGTCATTTGCTCTAGTGCTTCACTTATATCTTTTTAGAGCACGGCGGTGGTTTTATTTAGAAGAAATAGATGAACTCTCATGCTTCACTTATATTATTTTGAGAGTCCTAAACAGGATGGTAATTTGCTTTGGTTATGAAACTAGTCATAATATGATGGGCATCCAAGATGGGTATAATAAAAACTTTCATATAGAGTGCATTGAATACTATGAGAAGTTTGATACTTGATGATTTTTTTGCGATATGAAGATGGTGATATTAGAGTCATGCTAGTTGAGTAGTTGTGAATTTGAGAGATACTTGTGTTAAAGTTGTGATTCCCGTAGCATGCACGTATGGTGAACCATTATGTGATGAAGTCGGAGCATGATTTATTTATTGATTGTCTTCCTTATGAGTGGCGGTCGGGGACGAGCGATGGTATTTTCCTACCAATATATCCCCCTAGGAGCATGCGCATAGTACTTTGTTTCGATAACTAATAGAATTTTGCAATAAGTATGTGAGTTCTTTATGACTAAAAATGAGTCCATGGATTATTTGCACTCTCACCCTTCCACCATTGCTAGCCTCTCTAGTACCGCGCAACTTTCGCCGGTACCATAAACCCACCATATAACTTCCTCAAAACAGCCACCATACCTACCTATTATGGCATTTCCATAGCCATTCTGAGATATATTGCCATCCAACTTTCCACCGTTCCGTTTGTTATGACATGCTTCATCATTGTCATATTGCTTTGCATGATAATGTAGTTGAGATCATATTTGTGGCAAAGCCACCGTTCATAATTCTTTCATACATGTCACTCATGAGTCATTGCATATCCCGGTACAGCGCCGGAGGCATTCACATAGAGTCATATTTTGTTCTAAGTATCGAGTTGTAAATAAAAGTGTGATGGTCATCATTATTAGAGCATTGTCCCATGTGAGGAAAGGATGATGGAGACTATGATTCCCCCACAAGTCGGGATGAGACTCTGGACGAAAAATTAAAAAAAGAGGCCATAAAAAAGAGAGAAGGCCAAAAAAACAAAAAATGAGAGAAAAAGAGAGAAGGGGCAATGCTACTATCCTTTTACCACGCTTGTGCTTCAAAGTAGCAACATGATCTTCATGATAAAGAGTCTCCTATGTTGTCACTTTCATATACTAGTGGGAATCTTTCATTATAGAACTTGACTTGTATATTCCAATGATGGGCTTCCTCAAAATGCCCTAGGTCTTTGTGAGCAAGCGAGTTGGATGCACACCCACTTAGTTTCTTTTTGAGCTTTCATACACTTATAGCTCTAGTGCATCCGTTGCATGGCAATCCCTACTCACTCACATTGATATCTATTGATGGGCATCTCCATAGCCCGTTGATACGCCTAGTTGATGTGAGACTGTCTTCTTCTTTTTTTGTCTTCTCCACAACCACCATTCTATTCCACCTATAGTGCTATGTCCATGGCTCACCCTCATGTATTGCGTGAAGATTGAAAAAGTTTGAGAACATCAAAAGTATGAAACAATTGCTTGGCTTGTCATCGGGGTTGTGCATGATTTAAATATTTTGTGTGATGAAGATAGAGAAAAGCCAGACTATTTGATTTTGTAGGGATAACTTTCTTTGCCATGTTATTTTGATAAGACATGATTACTTTGTTAGTATGCTTGAAGTATTATTATTTTCATGTCAATATTAAACTTTTCTCTTGAATCTTACATTGATAAATATGTTAGGTAGAATTCCACATAAAAAATTCTGTTTTTATCATTTACCTACTCAAGGACGAGCAGGAATTAAGCTTGGGGATGCTTGATATGTCTGCAAAGTATCTATAATTTTTGATTGTTCCATGCTATTATATTATCAACCTTGTATGTTTTATATGCATTTATATGCTATTTTATATGATTTTTGGGACTAACTTATTAACCTAGTGCCCAGTGCCAGTTTCTATTTTTTCGTTATATTTGAGTATCGTAGAAAAGGAAAAACAAACGGAGTCCAATTGACCTAAAACTTTGCAGAACTTATTTTTGGACCAGAAGAAGGCCAGGAAGTAAAAGAACTGGGACAGAAGAGTCTCGGGCTGCCCACGAGGGTGGGGGCGCACCCACCCCCTGGGCGCGCCCCCCTGCCTTGTGGACAGCCCGGAGACCCCCCTGCCTTGTTCCCGACTCCAACACCTCTTATATAACCCAAAACTTCCAGAAACAAACCTAGATCGGGAGTTCCGCCGCCAGAAGCGTCCGTAGCCACCAAAAACCAATCTAGACCCGTTCCGGTACCCTGCCGGAGGGAGGAATCCCTCTCAGGCGGCCATCTTCATCATCCCGGCGCTCTCCATGATGAGGAGGGAGTAGTTCTCCATCAGGGCCGAGGGTACGTACTAGTAGCTATGTGTTTGAACTCTCTCTCTCTCGTGTTCTTGATTTGGCACGATCTTGATGTATCGCGAGCTTTGCTATTATAGTTGGATCTTATGATGTTTCTCCCCCTATAATCTCTTGTAATGGATTGATTTTTACCTTTGAAGTTATCTTATCGGATTGAGTCTTTAAGGATTTGAGAACACTTGATGTATGTCTTGCATGTGCTTATCTGTGGTGACAATGGGATATCACGTGATCCACTTGATGTATGTTTTGGTGATCAACTTGCGAGTTCTGTGACCTCGTGAACTTATGCATAGGGGTTGGCACATGTTTTCGTCTTGACTCTTCGGTAGAAACTTTGGGGAACTCTTTGAAGTTCTTTGTGTTGGTTGAATAGATGAATCTGAGATTGTGTGATGCATATCGTATAATCATACCCACGGATACTTGAGGTGACATTGGAGTATCTAGGTGACATTAGGGTTTTGGTTGATTTGTTTCTTAAGGTGTTATTCTAGTACGAACTCTAGGATAGATTGAACGAAAAGAATAGCTTCGTGTTATTTTACTACGTACTCTTGAATAGATCGATCAGAAAGAATAACTCTGAGGTGGTTTCATACCCTACAATAATCTCTTCGTTTGTTCTCCGCTATTAGTGACTTTGGAATGACTCTGTGTTGCATGTTGAGGGATAGTTATATAATCCAATTATGTTATTATTGTTGAGAGAACTTGCACTAGTGAAAGTATGAACCCTAGGCCTTGTTTCAACACATTGCAATACCGTTTGTGCTCACTTTTATCATTAGTTACCTTGTTGTTTTTATATTTTCAGATTACAAAAACCTATATCTACTATCCATACCGCACTTGTATCTCCATCTCTTCGCCGAACTAGTGCACCTATACAATTTACCATTATATTGGGTGTGTTGGGGACACAAGAGACTCTTTGTTATTTGGTTGTAGGGTTGTTTGAGAGAGACCATCTTCATCCTACGCCTCCCACGGATTGATAAACCTTAGGTCATCCACTTGAGGGAAATTTTCTACTGTCCTACAAACCTCTGCACTTGGAGGCCCAACAACGTCTACAAGAAGGTTGTGTAGTAGACATCATCGGTGCCGGCATTTAGCGTGTACCGCAGATGGCGGCCGACATCGTCTAGTTAGCTAGAAGTAAGTCAGTACTTGTACACTAGAGTATTAGTGGGAGTTGATAGTTAACTTGGCTATGATGGTTGTCAACGTCGAAGTTCAGTACTCTATATCTGGTCAGACCTGTGACTTTGCTCTGTATGTTGAACTTTCCGTGTCAACATATGGAATGGGTTGTTATTTTTTTAAATGGGTTGTATCTGTCCACCACGGGTTTAGAGGCAAACTTCTGGGCCTACTTGGTTGACCCGTACACAATCAGGAGATGATTGTACATGGAGAGGATCATAGCAGGGACCCACCAGGGTCATGGCAGTACGCAAGCAAATGCCTCCTTATTTCAAGCCAGAAAAATGGTTCCTCCTAATGGATTTTTGACATCTGGGTCCCATACCATTGTCAACGTAGTCAATAAACGAGAGAATTGCACAACGAGCGACTGACACAAGGGACCCAGTAGCTTGCCCAGTTATCTTTGTTTTTGAGACGGAAGCAGGGTGTCGCGCTGTGCGGGGCACTCTGGCCTGTCTAGCTAGCCTTTTCTTTTATGTTTACCATAAGACCAGCCCAGTAGTTTTTTTCTTTCTGAAAATGGCTAGCCTAGTTTTTTTTGTTCTTTTGCAGAATACCCAACCGATGCCTACTTGCTTTCTGAAACATACTTCAAGACGAGAAAATGGGCTATCGGTAATGAGAAATGGGTTGTACATTTTTAAAACAAATCAAACAGGCAATTAGTTTCAAATTTCTTTTTTTTCATTTCAAGATTTTATAGTCCATTGATTTTTATGCATGGACACTTATTTGTATATTATATTGATATGAATTTATTTTTCAAATTAGTTTGAATGTGACTCGAAATGTCAGGATTAAAAACAGTTGACCACACCAAAATATGCAAAATTTCGTATAATTTTTAACCATGGCCACAATATGGGCTGTAATGCTAACAAAAAGAAGATGAGCTCCAAAAAAATTCTTAAGAATTAGCAAATGGGCTGTAAATTATTAGAAATAATGGCAGATGGGCTATATGCTGTTTTCCACACATTTGGGGCTGACTTGTGTGCCTACTATAGGTTGACGCACATGCAACGCCGTGTCAACTTAGTCAACACATGAGAGCAGTGACTGTTGGATGTCCATCCAACGGCCGTCGTGCTTATTCAATCTTTGCTCTTCCTGCTCCAGCCGCTCAAACAAGCGCTGGCGGGACTGCCTGCTCCCTCCTCCTGCGGCCAGCTTTGCTGCCGCGCAGGCCTCACTGCGCCACCGTACGGCCATCACTGGCCTAGCCATCCCTCTACTCACCCACACCTGTTGTTATTCTCCGGTGATGGGAGACGAACCAGTAAACCCTCGTACTCACCTCCGCGTGGGAAACAATTGCTGAGTCTTCCCTGGCTCCGTGTCATTCCCTTCCTAGGCCTCGCCGTCGTCCATCGCCCTGGTGCTCTCGGCGTGGCGTGGTCAACATGGTCAAGGAACGACGTCCATCAGAAGTGGACTGTACATGGAGAGGCTGACAGTTGAGCCCATGGCCGCGCGCAAGGAAATGCCTCCTGATTACGCGCAAAATAATGATTCCTCCACCTAATAGCTGGGACCGACCTGAAGGGCCTCTGTATTTTGCAAAAAAACATCCCCCCCCGATGTCAGCTAGGACCCACCAGCTATATCTTTGCACGCAAGGAAGTGCCTCCTTATTACGCACAAAAAATGAATACAACGGGACCCACAGTAGTGGGAGGCTGACTTGTGGGCCTACTAAGTTGACTTGGACGGAGGGCTTTGTCAACTTAGTCAATTTGAACGATTCGAACTCCAGTGGCCGTACGGTGTCCATCCAACGGCTGTAGTGCTTCCTCAACCTCTAGTCTTCTTGCTCTAGCCGCCCAAACCAGTGCCGGTCATGCCGCGTGCTCCTGCCTCCTATGGTCGGCTGTGCTGCCGCGGAGGCCTCACCGCCCCTACTACTCCCACCGCTGGCCAGGCCATTCCTCTACTCACCCACACCCCGTGTTATTCTACGGCGACGACATCCTCACACCGCAGCCAAACCAGTGAACCCTCGTACTCCTCTCCGCGTGGCCATCCACTGACGCGTCTTCCTCGGCTCTGCGTCGTCCCCTTCCTAGGCCTTGCTGTCGTCCACCGCCTATGTGCTCCCTGCGTGGCGTGGTCAATGTGGTCAAGGCACGACTTCCATTGGAAGAATAGTGTACGTGGTGAGGCTGACAGCTGGGTCCATGGCCACAGCAAGGAAGTGCCTCCTTGTTACATGGAGAATAATGATTCCTCCACCTAACAATAGGGACCCATCGGACGGGCCACCGTATTTCATGAAAAAACGTTTCCCCCTGACTGCTAGGACCCAATAGCTACATCTTCACATGCAAGGAAGTGCCTCCTTATCCTCCCTGACAGTCGGGACCCACCTGGTCGAAGCGGATATAGCGTTGTCATTCTGGTCGCGAACATGTACATACGTACTGGTCGACCAGTCTGTCTGCAGGCTGCAGCGATGAACCGTGGCCGGGTAAGGAAGGGCACATGTCATAGTAGAGGGGCGCACGTAGCATGTACACGTATGTACATACAAGGTGCAAGAAAGTAAATACTGCTGTTGGTGTCAAAACCGGCGAATCTCGGGTAGGGGGTCCCGAACTGTGCGTCTAAGGCGGATGGTAACAGGAGGCAGGGGACACGATGTTTTACCCAGGTTCGGGCCCTCTTGATGGAGGTAAAACCCTACGTCCTGCTTGATTATTCTTGATAATATGAGTAGTACAAGAGTAGATCTACCACGAGATCGAAGAGGCTAAACCCTAGAAGCTAGCCTATGGTATGATTGTGTGTTGTCCTACGGACTAAAACCCTCTGGTTTATATAGACACCGGAGGGGGCTAGGGTTACACAAGGTCGGTTACAAAGGAGGAGATATACATATCCGTATTGCCTAGCTTGCCTTCCACGCCAAGTAGAGTCCCATCCGGACACGGGAAGAAGTCTTCAATCTTGTATCTTCATAGTCCAACAGTCTAGCCAAAGGATATAATCCGGATGTCCGGATACCACCTAATCCAGGACTCCTCAGTAGCCCCTGAACCAGGCTTCAATGATGATGAGTCCGGCGCGTAGTGTTGTCTTCGGCATTGCAAGGCGGGTTCCTCCTCCGAATACACCACGGAAGAGTTTGAATACAAGGATAGTGTCCGACCCTACAAATAATTTCCACATACCACCATAGAGAGAATAATATTACCACAAATCTAATCTGCTGACATGTTTTGGCAGCATGACATCACGCCACGACCCGGTAATTATTTGAACCGTTTTTCTTTAACCAGCCCCGCACATAACGCGAGGCGGTTTCTTGACACGTCTTGTCAAATCATAGATCGTGTTCCCCTTATTACGGGATTCTCATCAATACAAACATGGGTAACCCAACCGTGCCTGTTGGTATGACTCCTAGATTTTAGGTAAGTCTAGAACGACCACGAGGAGGATGCCTGATATTCATCCCCTTTATAAAGGGACAAGGCTTTTACTTTTTTCGCTCCCATGGTCAATCGAATCCTTCCCCCGCCTCGAGTTCTAACACCCAAAGCCCAAGTCAGGTGCTTCGGACCTTCAATCATGTCCGGATCCAGCCTTCAAGGCCGGTGGATGCCTTCCTCCGTCAAGGAGGAGGACATCAAGAAGTTGAGGGAGGCCAGATATCTGACCACTGAAATTTCGCATAGGCTGCCCGCCCGAGGGCAGGTCGTCCCTACTCACGAACCCAACGAGAGCGTTGTGTTCATCTCCCACTTCCTCCGAGGACTAGGCCTCGCTCTGGATCCCTTTGTTAGGGGTCTTATGTTCTATTACGGGCTGGATTTTCACGATCTGGCCCCGGATTCCCTTCTTCACATCTCGTCATTTATTGTCGTTTGTGAGGCCTTCCTCCACATTACCCCTGACTTCGGCCTGTTGCTCAAGACCTTTGATGTGAAGCCGAAGATGGTAGAGGGGCAGTACACAGCGTGCGGAGGTGCTCTAATAAGAAAAATTGCTGACGCTCCATGGACAAAGGGTTCTTTTCCAGAGGTGTCCGGATTATGACAACAGGAGTGGTTTTATGTCACAGCTCCCCGAAGTGCCAAGTGGGTAGCTGCCCCGACCTTTCGCTCGGGCCCTCCACCACAATTGATGTCATGGATCAGTAGGGGGCTGAGCTGGGGTCCAGCCAAGGACGTGCCAATACTGCAGGGCCGCATCCGAGATCTCTTTGAGGGAGATTTCAGTCTAGTTATGGTAATGCAAGTTATGCTGGTTCGTTGAGTCCAGCCTTGCAAACGCTGGCCCCTCCGCATGTGGGAATTCAATCCGGAAGGACCATGCACTATTCAGAATTTCCTCGGCATGATGCACAAGGAGATGTACAAATCGTTCTTCGGACCCCAAATAGAGTGCCCGGACACTACCAGGGACGCGGGCCTGAGCTGCAACTGCCCCGCTACCCAAGTAAGTAATCCCATGGCCGAACACACTGTCCTTTTATTTACTATGACATCATTCTGAAGAATCGCTCTGTGACCAGGACTAGATAACAAAGGCGAAGATGATCCGGTGTTCGGCCCCCCTTCCTGAAGGCTTGGACAATCCGGTGCTGGAAAAGATGCTCGAGCCAGCACCTTGTCTAGTGCCCTCGAAGGAAGATTAAGGGGGAATAAAGAGGGTGAAAGCGGGTCTCCATCGCTACCTATTCCAATCGAGGGAATGAGCGCCTCTGCGAGGGAGGATAACCAAGGGGAATAATTTGACATTCTCTCTCCCTGGGGAAGCAAGAGGACTACCTCTTAAGATCCGGAAACCAAGGTTTCCAAACGGGAGAAGAAATCTCCGCCAGAGGGTCCTGCCTCGGAGTGTATTCTTGCCGCACAATGTCCGCACGGGGATCAGCCCTCTACCGAGCTATAAGTAATGAAAAAAGGTACTTAATAGTGAAGATATCCTACCTTACTTCTGAGGAAAATAACCGAAGCATTTATCTTGCAATTCGGATCTTAGCCCTTCTCAGCAGAGCTCGTCTTCAGGGGATCTTCTTCCGGAGATGATGGAGAGCGAAACGCCTCCCCCTGCCACACCGCCTCACGAGGCGGGCGACCCCGAGGTGTCGTCGCGGAGGGTTTCTCTTGATCCAGCAAGGCCAGAAGGTAATCCTATGACCACCTGACGTCCCCAGTATCCGACTCTTGAAGAGAGCAATCAAAAGAGTCCGGCACCATCTGGTACGCGGTCGAACATACTGAGGGATCTGCTAGAGCGAGCAACTATCTCAGAAGAGCACCGTACGTTGATGGGTACGGTAATTGAAAGGATTTCGTCCGCCGAAAGCGGATTGCATGAAGCCTTTATGAGTCTACTGACGGGTTTTGAGGTATGTGAAATGATGTACATTTTTGACAGTACCGCACATTTTTAGGTGTGCCCTGTGTAGATAGTAGCCCCTGAGACTCTGGTTGTCATCGAAAATGGTGGCAAATAGGGGATCATAGTCCCAGGTAATAACCAGACCGCCTGTATGCGCAGGTGGTTGAAGCTCTGGTGGCTAGCCGGACTGATGGGTTTGCCGAACTAAAGCGGCAACTGGATGCGGCCGATGCCGACATCGTGCTTGTTAAGAAGCGGCTTGACGAGGCACATGGTAGGTGATTCTTCTGGTGAATGTCACATAGTGAGAGCAGCATGATTCTAGTATCTTTAATATGTTGTGACTGCAGATGGAGCTGCCACCGTGGAGACCCTTCGGGCGGAGCTTGCCCGAGCCAAGGAGTAAGCAAGGAGAGTAATGTGGCCACTTTAAAGGCGGCCGAAGAGTTGAGGGCCGAACAGGCTGCACATTGCGGGAGGGAAGAAAAAATTGCTAAGGTGGCCGTGGAGTTAAAAGATGCTGCTGACCATTATCGGCTTCTTGAAGAAGAAAACCGGGTGAAGGCGACGGACCTGGAGAAGGCCCGGGTGGCTGCCAAGGAAGCCCGCTCCAAAATTAGAGCGACGAAGGAGGAGCTGAATCAAGCTGCAGATATCGTTTCTAGGAAGCCCTTCTTGTTGCGGACTAAGTTCGGAGATCCGAAATATGCTCCTCTGGACCGACTATGGAGTTCTGCGGATGAGTACATGGATTTGGCTGCAAGTGCTGCGGATGCGACCGAGTACTTCAAGGTTCAGAAAGGTCCTGATGTGGAGAAGCTATTCTGGTCACAGCTTCGCGCTCCAGCCCGTCCGTTGTTGCTGAATGAGCGATTGACCGGTTGGGCCGAGCTCCATAGATTATCCGGACTGGCCATGAGGTCCGTTGTGGATCATTTGTGGCCAGGAGGGCCAAGGCCGAATAGCTATTTTAGCTTAGTGCAACAATTCCTTGGCGCTGTGCCACGCATCGATGTTGTAAATTGGTCGGCGTGCATAGAAGGCAGGCGGATGGCCCTTGCCCGTGTCAAAACATACTGGGCGGAGATGGATGCCACCACTGTTGCGGCACAGGGTTCGGCCATAGGCCGAGTGGCTGCCGAGCACTACTTTGAAGAAGTTCTTGAAGGCGCTCGTTCGATAGAGGCTCAGTGCTCGAAGAATATTATGTTTGAGTGACATGTATTCCCATTGTAAAAACAATGTTTTATTGAATTTATCAAGGCTGTATTTATACTTTTGCCCGAAAGTGCTATGATGCCTCCTGTGCGGCCGTTTATGTATATATGTATATAACTTGAAAGATGGCAGTCGTCGGCTTCAGCCCCCACGCATATAATGCGGGGGTGTTCGCAGAAGACGCATGTTCACACTTGATCCAATGTCTTGGTCCATTAAGGAGGTGATAGCACAGTGAACTAGGCAACCGGACTATAATGCTTTAACACTTTCACTTAGCCAGAGGAGTTTGACATTCGGGCTACTATATAGCCCCTGGTGGCTCCGCGCTCATCCGGATTCGAGGCACGTACATGCCTGGCCGGGAAACGGCCCTTCGTTAAGGCGGAGGAATCCTGAAGATTCCGCTAGGTCATTTAGTGGTTGACCAGTCTCACGCTATATCATGACAGTCAATTTTCGGCTTTCTCTACGGAGGTGCTCGTCCGGATTAACCAGGGCACAATCGCAGTAGTTCTCCTGGTGCCGCCTTAGCCGATAGAGCGGAACGTAAGGCAGCAAAACACAGGAGCCGGGCAAACCCAACAGTTGACCAAAGACATGATTCGGAGCTGATGCATATAAGGCCAAACTCGCGACACCGAACACTCCCTAAGGTATTCGGTCTTTATGATGTAAACCGGGCCTAAACAGTGCCCTTTGTAATAAGCCACTAGTGTCCAGGTACGTGCAATATTCTGACATGGCCACATGCCAATACTTCAGCATCCTTCTCAATTGTACTAAGAATCCGAGGGATGTGTATCAACAAGAGACAGTAAAAAAGGTTTACGCAGGGTCTTAATCTAAAAAGAATCCTTGGAACGGGTCCCTGCTGCACGTCTGCGCCTGTGTCTCCGTTGTGTCGTATTCTGGACGGGTGTAGCACGATGATCATCTGAAAAAGAGAGGAACTTAATTGAAAAGTTGCCGTGCAAAAGGTAAGTTATACTAATTAAACAATATATAGTTCAAAATGAGTAAAGTTGAGCCTGATTGCCACTTGTGCGCGCGCGTTGAGCCCCTTGTATTGTAATAGGGGTATAGCCATCAAACTTGTATCAATTACATATAGCTGCACCGGACTCGTCCAACCGTGTCCGTGGTCTTAACGACCTGTCAGATGCTTTAGTTGGTGAGGCCGTTTAGTGTGCAGCTGCCAAGGCAGCCGCGCGGTCTTCCGCGCGCAAGGAGCACTCAATATTTCCATTTACTATAATGATGCCACGTGGACTGAGCATTTTAAGCATGAGGGAAGCATAATGCGGTATTGCGTTAAAGCGAGCGAAAGCTTCGCGTCCGAGTAGTGCTTGATAGCCACTTTGTAACGGAGCGATGTGGAAGGTTAAATTTCCGTTGCCGAAGTTATCGGGGAAGACTAATATAACCTCTAGTAGTAGGGAGCCCGTGCAATGGTATTCTGGGCCTGGAGTTACTCCCTTAAAGGTAGTATTGCTATGGATAATTTTTGTTGGGTCTATCCCCATTTTGCGGATTGTGTCCTGATATATCAGGTTTAAACTACTGCCGCCGTCCATCAGGACTCGTGTGAAGTGGTATCCTTCAATTATCATGTCTAACACCAAGGCAGCCCATCCTGCACGCCAGATACTTGCCGAGTAATCCTGATGGTCGAAGGTGATCGGCTGGGATGACCAGTGGCAGAACTCCGCTGTGATAGGCCCTGGGACATGTGTCTCTAGGAGTTCCGCTTTATTTCTCCCCTTTGTCATGTGTAACACGTTTACTGTTTTAACTTCTGGTGGGAATTTCTTTTGTTCCTCAGTGCTTTGCTTGCGAGGCTCGTCCTCGTCTTCGCTTGGTGTATCCTACCCCTTGTGTTCGGCGTTGAGCTTGCCGGACTGCTTGAAGACCCAACATTCTCTATGGGTACGATTTGCAGGTTTATCGGGGGTACTGTGGATCTGACATATTTTGTCCAGAATCTTGTTTAGGCTGGACAGTTCATCTCTATTGCCTTTGGAGGGCAGCTTTTGCTGACCTGGCCGAGAGCTTCTGAATTCGGCGTTTACCGCCATGCTCTTCGGGCTGTCTTCTTTATTCCGGCGCTTGTTTTTGCTGCATCGTGGTTTCCCATTTTCGTCCCTGACTTCGGATGTACTTGGGTCGCTGGTGCTGCACCGGGCTAACCAACTGTCCTCGCCTGCGCAAAAGCGGGTCATGAGGCTTGTTAATGCTGCCATTGTTCTCGGCTTTTCTTGGCCGAGGTGTCTGGCGAGCCATTCGTCTCAGACGCTATGCTTGAAAGCTGCTAAGGTTTCGGCGTCCGGACAGTCGACTATTTGGTTCTTTTTAGTGAGAAACCTGTTCCAAAGCTTTTGGGCTGACTCTCCGGGCTGTTGAGTTATATGACTTAAATTGTCTGCATCCGGTGATTGGACATAGGTCCCTTGAAAATTTGCCTGAAAAGCGTTTTCGAGCTCTTCCCAGCTTCCAATGGAGTTATCAGGTAGGCTTTTAAGCTAGTGCCGAGCTGGCCCTTTGAGCTTGAGGGGTAAGTACTTGATGGCATGGAGATCATCTCCTCGAGCCATGTGGATATGGAGGATGTAGTCCTCAATCCAGACCCCAGGGTCTGTCGTTCCATCATCCGCTTCTATGTTTACGGGTTTGAATCCCTCTGGAAATTCGTGGTCTAGCACCTCATCGGTGAAACATAGGAGGTGTGCGGCACCCTTGTATTTGGGTGTACCGTGGTGTTGGGATGTTTGTTGTGTTGCATTGCGTACTAGAGCGCGCTTGCATGGCCCGTAGATGGATCTGGTTGCGCCGTACTTTTGATGCGAGCCCTCATGTGGGTCGCGTACTGGCTTATGTGCAGCGTCGTTTGCCGCTCTATGTTGGCCACGAGGACGTCTATCCGACCGGATGGCCGTTTTGTTTTTTGATTGCGGGGGCTCTAAGGCCTCCTCATCGAATTCAGGTAGTAGCTTTCGCTTCGGGTAGCTCTTGGTATGGCGATTACCGCCGTACTTCGCTGCAGTGTTGAGTACTTCACTCCATCTGATTCTGACTGTGTCTTGTGCAGTCCTGAGCCTTTGCTTCTGCTTTTTCAGACTCCTCGCAGTGGCAACAATCCTTTTATGGGTATTCTGTTGCTCCGGGTGCCTATCCGGTGTGATGTTATCCGGACTGTTATCTTCGACGGAGTCGGGTTGTTCAGTTTGATTCTCCTTGTTGCCATGGTCGGACGACGGTTCAATGCCGTGTTTGACGTCCGCTGGCTCGCCTTGCTCTATCGCTGGGTTTATATGATCGCTACTTCTGCCGAGGCGGGATTTGGAGTGGCGCTTACTCCGCCGCTTTGACTGCTTCTCGAGGGAACAACCCTTCGCTGCGTCCTTCCATTCCTCGTCGTCGTTTTCTTTGGGTGTGTCCACCATGTATACATCATATGATGAAGTGGGCGTCCAGTGCCCTGTGGGCAGTGGTTCCTGTTTTTCTCCTGCATCGTTGTCCATACCGTCGATGTCTTCGGAGTCGAAGTCGAGCATGTCGGTTAAATTGTCGACAGTGGCGACTAAGTGGGTGGTGGGTGGGCGGCGAATTTCTTCGTCATCCGCATCCCAATCCTGGCGAACATAGTTCGGCCAGGACTCTCCTGACAGGGAGAGAGACCTTAATGAGTTCAGTATGTCGCCGAAGGGCGAGTGCTGAAAGATATCTGCGGAGGTGAACTCCAGGATCGGCGCCCAGTCAGATTCGATAGGCACGGGCGCGGGCGGTTCGGAGTTCGTGGACGGGGAAGAATCCGGCAGTTCGGCGTCACGGCTCCCGAGAAGGGTAAGGTCGATATTCGGCTCGATAGCCGCTGAGAATACGGCTTCCGTGGCGGGGTCTATCCACCCGTCCATGGATGGCGCAATTGGCTCCGGATTGAGGGTCGGAGCGGTTGCTGGTGCGGTCTCCTGAACACTGTCCGATGGTAGAGCTAAGTCGTGCTCATCATGACCGTGCAGCGCACTCGACAAGGGCTCGAATCCGTCGAAGATCAAGTCTCCGTGGATGTCAGCTGTGTAGTTCAAGTTTTCCAAATCTGACCTGATAGCCATGGGCGTAGCTCCCGATCTGCTCTAGATGGACAAGCGAGTTGGCCCGCAGTGCGGAGCCGCCGAATACAAAGATCTGTCTAGGGAGAGAAGTCTCACCCTGGACTGCATTGCTATCGATGATTGAAGGAGCCATCAAGCCTAACGGTGACGACACAGAGGAACTCTCAATGAAAGCACCAATGTCGGTTTCAAAACTGGCGGATCTCGGGTAGGGGGTCCCGAACTGTGTGTCTAAGGCGGATGGTAACACGAGGCAGGGGACACAATGTTTTACCCAGGTTCGGGTCCTCTTGATGGAGGTAAAACCCTATGTCCCGCTTGATTATTTTTAATAATATGAGTAGTACAAGAGTAGATCTACCACGAGATCGAAGAGGCTAAACCCTAGAAGCTATCCTATGGTATGATTGTGTGTTGTCCTACGGACTAAAACCCTCCGGTTTATATAGACACCAGAGGGAGCTAGGGTTACGCAAGGTCGGTTACAAAGGAGGAGATATACATATCTGTATTGCCTAGCTTGCCTTCCATGCCAAGTAGAGTCCCATCCAAACACGGGACGAAGTCTTCAATCTTGTATCTTCATAGTCCAACAGTCCGGCCGAAGGATATAATCCGGCTGTGCGGATACCCCCTAATCCAGGACTCCCTCAACTGCCACGTACGTACATATGGGCAGGTTCTTGAACGCCTACTCGCGCATATGTACGGCCAGGGCTCGTGTACATGGAGAGGTAGCGACGACGTCCTATTCATCGGCAGCCATCCGACCGGGTCGGAATGGAGAAACTGCGTCGTCCTGTTCATCGACAGGCAATGGAATGCGTTGTGTTCATCGAGAGCCAACCGGCTTGGACGGAACAACAGTTCGAAATGAGGCCTGGCGTACCATAGACCGGAGAAAATGACCTTCTGTTCGACCGGCCAAGGTCAAAACGGGATCCTTTTCATCGGGACGGGTCTGGCATACCACAAAATGGAGGAAACGGACTTCCCTTCGAGTGCCTACGGTCGAAATGGGGTCCTGTTGATCGGGAGGGGTGTGGCGTACCGCAAAACGGAGGAAACGGACTTGTGTTGGAGCGCTATGGTCGAAACGGGGGTTGTGTTCATCGGGAGGGGTGTGGCTTACCGCAAAACGGGATTCCATGGGCTACTATTCATCTCCACCGTCGACCTCCTCCAGCCTCCACGGGATACTGTTCGTCCACCGTCGATCTCCTCCAGCCTCCACCTACGAACGTTCATCCACGGGCTCCTGTTCATCCAACCTCCGCCGCTCCTCCACCGACTACTATTCAACCAGCCCTCTCCACGGGGTCATGTTCAACCACCCCTCCATGGGCTACTGTTCAACCAGCCCTCCATGGGGTTGTCCTATTCATCCAGCCCTCCACGGGGTCCTGTTCATTCACCCCCAACCGGCTCGATCGGGGTCCTGTTCATCCACCCCCAACCGGCTCGATCGGGGTCCTGTTCATCCAGTGGCAACTGCATCTACTACCACAGGGTCATGTTCATCCAACCCCCCACCGGGAACTGTTCATCCACCCCCAACAACGGTCATTGTTCATCAAGGGAAGGAGGCATCCGGTTCGATCGGCTTCAGTTACTAGCAATAGCAAAGGAATCGCTCGATCGGGTTCAGTTAACAGCCAGATCGATCGATCGCTCGGGTTCAGTAACACGTAGCCTGCAGTGCAATCGCTCGGGTTCAGTTAGAGCCCAACACCTCGCACCCACACGCATACATGTACGAGAGAAACACGCATCTCTCGGCCCCGACCACCCACCATTACCGGGAACTCCCCGATATTTTCCTCGCCCTCGCTTCTACCATGGTTTTTTCCGTCATGGATGGCCCAAAGAATGTCATGCAGTTGTGTCTCCAGCCCGCCCAGGACGAAAAGCCCATTTTCTATCATGATTTTTTGTCATAGAAGTAGGAGCCCACCACATCTATGATGATACCGGGTTTTGTCACAATTATTGTCACAGAAGTGTCATAAGCATGATAGATTTTTTTCGTTCGGCCCAAAATGTCACAGATGTGTCTTTTTTTGTAGTGTATGGCCGCGGTGAGCTCCTCAGTACGGAGGGAGTGCTCCATATTTCCATTTACTGTGATGACACCGCGTGGTCCGGGCATCTTGAGCTTCAAATACGCATAGTGTGGGACTGCATTGAAGCGGGCGAAAGCGGTTCGTCCAAGCAATGCATGATAGCCACTGTGGAAAGGAACGATGTCAAAGATCAACTCCTCGCTTCAGAAGTTGTTTGTAGAGCCAAATAGTACTTCCATTGTTAAGGAAACCATGCAGCGGGCCTCCACACCGGGTATCACCCCTTTGAAGGTAGTGTTACTAGGCTTGATTCATGACGGGTCGATACCCATCTTGCGGATAGTGTCTTGATAGATCAGGTTGAGACTGCTGCCGTCGTCCATAAGGACCCTAGTGAGATGGTATCCATCGATCATGGGATCGAGCACCAGGGCCACCAAACCTTCGAGACGGATGCTGGTTGCGTGGTCCCTGCGATCAAAGGTCATCGGACAAGCCGACCATTGGTTGAATTTTGGGGCGACAGGCTCTACGGCGTAGACGTCCCTTAATGCGCGCTTGCGCCCCCCATGGGGATGTGGGTGACATATATCATGTTCATAGTTTTCAACTTGGGGGAAACTTCTTCTGTCCCCGTGTGTTCGGAGGGCAGGGCTCATCGTCGTCCTTGCTTTGAGGTCCTTTCCCCTTATGTTCAGTATTTAATTTACCGGCCTGTTTAAAAACCCAGCAATTTCTGTTGGTGTGGTTCGCAGGCTTGTCAGGGGTGCCAAGAATCTGGCAAGGCCTATCCAGTATTTTATCCAAATTGGATGGACCGTCCCTATTTCCTTTGAACGACTTCTTCCATTGACCGGGTTTAGAGCCGCTGAATTCGGCGTTTACCGCCGTATCTTCTGTTTCCTCGTTATTGTTCCGATGCTTATTTTTGTTGCGTCGCGGCCTTCCATTGCCATCCCTGGCCTCAGAGGTGCCGGGGTCGCTAGTACTGTTGCTTCTACGAGCCAGCCAGCTATCTTCGCCTGCGCAGAAGCGGGTCATAAGTGTAGTTAGGGCTTCCATAGTCTTTGGCTTTTCCTGACTGAGGTGTCGGGCGAGCCATTCATCACGAACGTTGTGCTTAAATGGTGCTAAGGCTTCGGCGTACGGACAGTCGACATTTTGGTTCTTTTTAATTAAGAATCGAGTCCAAAGTTTGTGTGCTGACTCTCCGAGTTGCTGGACTATGTGACTCATGTCATCAATGTCTAGTGGCCAGACATAAGTGCCCTAGAAGTTGTCCCAAAAGACATCCTCTAATTCCTCCCGGCTGCCAATGGAGTTCTCTGGGAGGCTATTCACCAAGTGCCGTGCTGGTCCTTTTAGCTTTAGAGGGGGGTATTTAATGGTGTGGAGATCAATCCGTGTCGTTCCATCGTATGGCTCGATGTTTACGGGTTTAAACCCTTCCAGAAACTGGTGTTGCATTACCTCATCGGTAAAGCACATGCGGTGTGCGGCACCTCTATACCAGGCAACATCGCGACGGAGTTCAGATGACATCTGAGTTCGGGGCTGACCCTGGATTTGATTATGTTTGTTGTGCCAGGCCTGATGGCCATCTTCTCTTGCTGGAGCACGCCCTCTTGATCTGTAAATTGATTGAGTCTGGTCGGCTCTATTGTTCAGGTCCCGACGTAGGTCGTACGTATAGCCCGGAGCCGTTGTGTCCTTGCTCTACGGCAAGGGCGCGCGGGCTGGTATTCGTCGTAAGTAGCTGTTTTGTCCCGTCCACGTGGTGGTCGGTATTTTTTATCGGCGTGGTCGTATTTTGAAGGTACTGGCTCGAAGGCCTCGTCATTGAATTGTGGTAGTAGCCTGCGCTTTGGGTAGTTCTTCAGCGGGCACTCGAGGCCATATTCTTCAGGAGCCAGGACCTTTGGTCCATCTGTCGTTGAGCCTATCCTGTTCAGCTTGAAGCTGTTGCTGTTTATTTTTCAGGCTTCGCAAGGCGGTGATGAGCTGCCGCTTGAAGCGCTCTTGTTCGAGGGGTTCCTCTAGGACGATAAAATCTTCCTTGCCGAGGCTGACATCCTCTTCGGAGGCAGGTAAGTAGTTACTATCCTCCGAATCCTCGTGATCAGCGTGTTCGGTGCTGTATTGTCCTTCTTCCCTTTCATCCTGCTCGAATGTAGGCTCGATGGGGTGATCAGGATCTTCGGTGTTGTCCAGAGTGTTATTATCTCCGGTGTCCGTATTACTTTCCCTTACCCGACGCGATCGTGAGCGGCACCGCTGACGCCGGCGCTTTGGTAGTTCACTGACGGGCTTATCTTCATCTGGGTTTTGAGTGCCATCGTCTTCCTTCTTCTTAGGTGTGCCCACCATGTATAAATCATAAGTAGAAGTGGCCGTCCAACTCCCAGTGGCAGGCGGATTTTGGCCTCGTTTTCCTTCGACATCATCGTCCATGCCATCGATGTCTTCGGAGGCGTAGTCTAGCAAGTCGGTTAAGTCTTCAATAGTGACTATTAAGTGGGTGGTGGGTGGGACGTAAAATTCCCTACCTTTTTAGCCCCTAGCTCAAGTTGGGCGTAGTTCGGAAGTGATACTTCCGTGATGGCAAGAGATTGTACTACGTCCAGTGTTTCGTTTAAGAGTGAAAGCTGGACGGGTGTTTGAGGACCTGCGGAGCTAGGTCCGGTAATAGCCACTTGACCAAGCTCGATGGACACAGACCTCGAGAGTTCGGAGTTGACATCTAGAGATGAGTCTAGCTTCCCGATGACAGGCAGGGTTCCGTTTGACTCCGGCCCCGCTGGCGGCATGGTCGCATCTGGGTCTCCGGCAGGAATCTCCGTAATGGGGGGAAGTTCGGAAGGGTCTATCCTCCTGTTTTCGGACAGAGTAGTTCGCCCCAGATCTAAGGCCAGGGCGGGCATGCGAGTCGATCCCAGAACGGGATCTAATGATGGATCCGAAGGGCCTTCTTCGTATGGGTGGGGAGCGCGGCCGAGGCCGTGAGCCCCTCGAAGATCAGATCTCCTCGGGTGTCGGCTACGTAGGCGCTGGATCAATACACTCAGCTGCCCTTCTCCTAACTGGAGAGCTATTCCCGCGATGATGACCCGGGATTCCATGACAATCCGGAGACATCGATTGATTTTGCAGACGGGGTCTTTTACTAGGAGAGTCTTTACGGCCCTAAGCTAGACCTCTTGGCCGATCACCCAGGGGTATTCCATTCCTCCATTGCAAGTACCAACACTACAAAAAATACACTTCCGTGATGATATGTGTTTGTCACCGTAGGCCACGTTTTCTGTCATGCATGTACATCCATGACGATTTTTTGACAGAATCAAGATAGTCATACCTGTGATGTTGTAGAAGTGTTCCATGACAATACCAAAATTATCATCACTGAAGTGTCCACTTCCATGACGATAAATGCCGCGTCATGGAAATGCTTTCGTTAAGGGTAACCAACACATGGCATCCACCATAATGGGTCGCCGTTAAGCTATCAGGTCCAGTTTTGGATCCGATAACCCGCTAACAGCCACGACCAATGATGATTTTCCACGTGTAAAATTCTCATTGGCCGACGGCACCACGTGTCAGCTCCGCGTTGGCAGAGATGTCACTCATCCAATGGGTGAGCTGCGCCTATGATATGTTGACACGTGGACTAGCCCAAAAGTGGCCCATAAAGATTAAATGGGCCGGCCCAACTAAAGGCCCACAAGGTTTTGCAGACCATAATGGGCCGGCCAGTAAAAGGCCCACAAGATTTTGAAGACCATAATGGTCCGACCCAGCTAAAGGCCCACAAGATTTTGAAGACACTAGTGGGCCAGCCCGTTAACATGTTGCCATGTATTGGGCCAAATGCCGACCAATATTTGATTCGGTCCATTAACAGGCTGCCATGTTCTGGGCCTAATAAGGGCCCATATGAGATCCGGCCTGTTAATATCCTACCATGTTCTGGGCCATATTACAGCCCATATCAGATCCGACCCTTTAAGAGCCTTTCATTCTTTGGGCTAAATTTATGGCCCATATCAGATTCGGTCCATTTGGTGGCTGTGCTTTTGGGCCCACTTGAGGCACGGTTAGGATTTCTGTTTGCTAAAGGCCCATTTAATAGTATGTCTTGATATTAGTTTTGCCTTGTTAAAGGCTCGTATAACATTTTGTCCCTATATTTTTTTCGACATGTTAAAAGCCCGTCATATAGTTGCGCCTAATTATGGCCTGTTTTGCATCCGACCTGATCACAACCAATAATCTGATTGTGCCAAACAAGGACTGATAAAAATTTGGCCTATTAACGGCCCACGATGTGGTTGACACAATTATGGGTTGGGTTCTATTTCGGCCTGCTGTCGGCCCATGAGCTGTTTGGCTATTTCAAGCCCAATCTATTTTTCAGCCTACTAAAATCCCATTGAATTTTCTTGCCAAAATAGGGCCGGCGGTTTAATTGGCCTATTAAAAGCCCGAAACTACCAGTGGGCCAGCTTACATTCATGCCTGTTAACGGACCAAGATGACTGGGCCATGATGTGGCCCATATATAGTGATTTGCACGTCGGCCCGATTATGTACCGTAATTTTATGGTTTGGTTAGTTTACTTTTCATGGAGAGAAGACATGATATATATACAGTAAAATAACTGCAGCATCATGAATAAGAAAAAACTTAGACTATACAATAAATTTTTTTATGTCATATTACATCCACTGGGCATCAAAGTTCGCCACATGGTAAGAAAGCACAAGCAGACAACAGATGACATACACTAGGCCTCAAAGATCACCACTAGTGCAAATAAACGCATAGATAAAATAATATACAAAACCAGCAACACTTCAATAGAGTTCAAGAAAGGTTAGCCCTGCTCAGGACATGTAGCAAGCAGCAGAGCAAGCTGATGAGATTGCACTTGCTTGACGCTTATATCCTCCTCACTCTGAAAGAGAAACAAGTAGACAAATGACAAGTTTTGCACATATAAGTATTAGTGCTCACAATTCATCACATTTCTTATTGGTGAATAAAGAGACACAGTTTAAAATAGCATTAACACAATATGGTATTGTTCATGTTAAGACATGACAGGAAATGACAATGTGAAGGAGTTGGCAGCTTCACGACACCACTAGATTACAGATAAAGAACTCATAAGTATCAATGGTTAGTGTGCTATCAATTCATCCCATTTTAGATTGGCAAATAAATAGACGGTTTAAATAATAGTAGAATAATGTGACATTGTTTATAGTTAAGAAATTAAATAATATGACATTGTGCTGTAGTGGGTAGTTTCACCTCACCACTAGATTACAGATCAAGAACAAAAGCATACAAGCAGTGCAAAAGAAGATCACTTGCTTTGTATAGTTTAATTTTACATGGTATGAAGAAGGAACTTGGTTGTACAACAAAAAAATTAAATTGAGAAGGACAAACTTTTGTTTATGAACTTCATAATAAACTTTAAACGTGCAATTTGATGCAAACACGAAAAATAAACAGTTTGTTGCAGTCATGCCTAACCAAATATACACAACAAATTTTGAAGGCTTGGGAAGGACAAACTTACATTAGTGGTGAAGACCGGCTCTATAAAGCCCTTGTCCAT
>NC_041392.1:291107104-291114749 GCF_002162155.2 Triticum dicoccoides
CCTTTATTCTACATTTTGTTAAGAATAAATATAGATGTGATAATATAAGAAAAAATGGAGAATATTTAAGATAAGGTGAAGAGTAATGCTACATAACCAAGTAGCTATAAATGTAAGTACAACGATATAGGCAAAAGGTACAACCAAGAGCAATGCAGAGCTAAACTTCTTCAACACCATTGGTTTTGTCCAACCTTATGGTAAGAGTAAATATAGATCTGATGTGTAGAAAATGAAGGGCAAATGAAAATAAGCTGCAGAGTGATGGTACATGAACAACTAGCTGTCAATATAAGTACACTGATAAAGGACAACAGGTACTTACAAGAACAATGCAGAGCTAAACTTTTTCATTGGCACTGGGTATATTCTACATTAATGTAACCATTAATACAGATCTGATAATTGAAGGAAATATGCCCTAGAGGCAATAATAAAACTGTTATTTATATTTCCTTATATCATGATAAATGTTTATTATTCATGCTAGAATTGTATTAACCGGAAACTTGATACATGTGTGAATACATAGACAAAACAGAGTGTCCCTAGTATGCCTCTACATGATAGCTTGTTAATCAAAGATGATTAAGTTTCCTAACCATAGACATGTGTTCTCATTTGATGAACGGGACCACATCATTAGAGAATGATGTGATGGATAAGACCCATCCGTTAGCTTAGCATAATGATTGTTAAGTTTTATTGCTATTGCTTTCTTCATGACTTATACATATTCCTTTGACTATGAGATTATGCAACTCCCAAATACCGGAGGAACACCTTGTGTGCTATCAAATGTCACAACGTAACCGGGTGATTATGGTGATGCTCTACAGGTGTCCCCGAAGGTGTTTGTTGGGTTGGCATAGATCGAGTTTAGGATTTGTCACTCCGAGTATTGGAGAGGTATCTCTGGGCCCTCTCGGTAATGCACATCACGATAAGCCTTGCAAGCAATGTGACTAATGAGTTAGTTGCGAGATGATGCATTACGGAACGAGTAAAGAGACTTTCCGGTAATGAGATTGTACTAGGTATGAGGATACCGACGATCGAATCTCGGGCAAGTAACATACCGGTGACAAAGGGAATAACGTATGCTGTCATTGCGGTTTGACCGATAAAGATCTTCATAGAATATGTAGGAACCAATATGAGCATCCAGGTTCCACTGTTGGTTATTGACCGGAGATACGTCTCGGTCATGTCTACATAGTTCTCGAACCCGTAGGGTCCGCACGCTTAACGTTCGATGACAATTTGTATTATGAGTTATGTGTTTTGGTGACCGAAGATTGTTTGGAGTCCCGTATGAGATCACAGACATGACAAGGAGTCTCGAAATGATTGAGAAGTAAAGATTGATATATTGGATGATAGTATTCAGACACCGGGAAGGTTCCAGATCATTTCGGGTATTTTTCGGAGTACCGGGAGGTTACCGGAACCCCCCTGGGGAAAGTAATGGGCCACTATGGGCCACAGGGGAGAGAGGAGGCAGCCCACAAGGGGTGCCCCCCATGGGAGTCCGAATTGTACTAGGGGAGGGGGCGGCGCCCCCCTTTCCTTTTCCTCCTCCCTCTCCTTCCCCCTTTTCCCCCTTCATGAGAAGGAATAAGAGGGGGGGGGGGGGCGAATCCTACGAGGACTAGGAGTCCTAGTAGGACTCCCCCCCACTTAGCGCTCCCCCTAGGGCCGGCCTCCTCCCTCTCCCTCCTTTATATATGAAAGCACAAGTGATCCCTGGGTGGTTTTGCTAATTAATGTCAACATATCTCTTGTTGGACTAATGTTTTCATCTAGTATATTTCAGACAAGTTCAACACACGGAGTGGCATGGACAAGAGGTTGTGGAACCCCTTCAAAATTATAAGGACAAAACATTCGCTCATGCTCTAAAGCTCAAGACTCTACATTTTTCTTTTAGTGATCCAAGATCACATGCAGTCCATAGGAAATCCAATACTGTTAGAAGGGGATGAGGTGTTTCTTAATGGGTTGCTTCCTCAAAATTCTTAGTGATATGCTCCAAAAACCCTCAACCACTTTCTCATATCCACATATGTCCCAAGCCAAAAAGTCAAACTCAGCCCCACCGTTTGTTCCATCCGGCACCATCGAGTTCTCTTGACATAGCCACTGCCACAAACCCTAATCAATTCAGTATCACCGATGGGATCTCGGTCTCACCAAGATGGGCTTGCAAACTCTTTGTTACCTATTGCACTAATTTCGGTCCCACCGAGTTTGCCTGAACAACTCTCTGTTTTTCTTATTACCAAAATCGGTCTCACCGAGTTTGTGTAATCGGTCAAACCGAGATGAGGTTTTACCCTAACTCTAGCACATCGGCCACATCGAGTTGGTCAAATCGGTCCCACCGGAATGCCTAACGATCACATTTTTAACTAAATCGGTTTGACCGAGTTTCATTATTCGGTCCCACTGAGTTTGGTGATTTGTGTGTAACAGTTAGATTTTGTGTGGAGGCTATATATACCCCTCCACCCACTCTTCATTCATGGAGAGAGCCATCAGAACATGCCTACACCTCCAACATTCATTTTTTGAGAGAGTACCAACTACTCATGTGTTGAGACCAAGATATTCCATTCCAACCATATGAATCTTGATCTCTAGCCTTCTTCAAGTTGCTTTCCACTCAAATCATCTTTCCACCAAATCCAAATTAGTGAGAGAGAGTTGAGTGTTGGGGAGAATATCAGTTGAAGCACAAGAGCAAGGAGTTCATCATCAACACACCATTTATTACCTTTTGGAGAGTGGTGTCTCCTAGAAGGGTTAGCTGTCACTTGGGAGCCTCCGTAAATATTGTGGAGTTGAACCAAGGAGTTTGTACGGGCAAGGAGATCGCCTACTTCGTGAAGATCTACCCTATTGAGGCAAGTCCTTCGTGGGCGATGGCCATGGTGGGATAGACAAGGTTGCTTCTTTGTGGACCCTTCGTGGGTGGAGCCCTCCGTGGACTCGCGCAACCGTTACCCTTCATGGGTTGAAGTCTCTATCAACATGGATGTACGATAGCACCACCTACCGGAACCACGCCAAAAATCTTTGTGTCTCCAATTGCGTTTGCACACTCCAATCCCATCCCTTTACTTTCTTGCAAATTGCATGCTTTACTTTCCACTGCTCATATACTCTTGCCATGCTTGCTTGAATGTATTGTGGATGTTTAAACTTGTGCTAAAAATCTACCTTAACTTGAAGAAAATATAAACTGCAACTTTTCTTTGTTAGGAGTCTATTCACCCCCCTCTAGACACCTCTTCTCGATCCTTTCAATTGGTATTAGAGCATTGTTTTCCATTTGTTTGGTTTAAACACCTTTGGAGGAAGATGGATGAGTCTACATTGGGGAGTCTTAGACGTAGAGTGCCTATACTTGATGGAGAGTTCTTTCATGAGTGGAAAATTGAGATGCTTGAGATTTTCAATGAATAACATTTGAACAAGTATATTACTAGCCCTTGTGCACCTCATGTTGATCCTTTGCATCCTACCCTTGATGAGTCTATTGACATGATCCGTAATCTTTGAACTGTCAATTTAATCACTAGAGGATTTCCTAGAAACTTGTTTGCTAGCTTGCCTGCTCTTGATTGTGCCTACACCATGTGGAGATTTCTTGAGGAACGATTTCCAAACTATTCCTTGAAAAACTTAGATGAGATCCTTCATAAGTCTATTGCCTTGAGTAAGATGAGTTCCAATGATCCAAAATTTGGTGATTGTTAATTTGAGATTACTAATCTTACGCGTGCCAAAGGAGATGTCAGAATCATTAGCAACATCATCTACGAAGCCATTAGAATTCATAAAGATGGCTATTGTGATGACCATTTATCTAATGAATTGCCCTCTCTAGGAATTGATCCATCACAAGACGATGTTGAACATGGGTACTATGATGAGGATGATGATAGTGACTTTAATCTCGATGAGTCTATGAGACACTTTGGTCTTATGGCAATTCTTTGCGGCTACATGGCTGGAGGAAAGGAATGGGTTCTTGATAGTGGGTGTACCGATCACATGACCGGAGACAAGGATATCTTTCGTGAGCTTGCTGAAAATGACGGCCCTCGGAAGTACGTCACTTTTGGTGACAACTCAAAGGGTAAGGTGGTTCGCCTTGGTAAGGTAGCCATCTCACATGATAGCTCTATACAAAATGTTATGCTCATTGAATCTCTTGGCTACAATTTACTTTTCGTATCTAGACTTGCTGACTTTGGTTTCAATGTCCTATTTACTTAAGTAGATTGCCAAGTGTTTCGTAGAGATAATGATAAAATGGTCTTTATCGGTATACGTAGAGGTGATTTATATATTGTTGATTTCACTAAAAAGGATCAACCTAGAACTTGCTTAATTGCTAAATCTTCTAGAGGTTGATTGTGGCATAGAAGATTAGGTCATGTGGGCATGCGAAATCTTGATAAGCTTATTAAAGGTGATCACATCCTTGGAGTAAAAGATGTTATATTTGACAAGGATAGATTGTGCAGTGCTTGTCAAGCAGGAAAACAAGTCGGAGGAAGTCATCTCGTGAAGAACATCATGACCACGAGGAGACCGTTCGAGCTACTTCATATGGATCTCTTTGGTCCCAATGCCTACAAAAGTCTCGGTGCAAACTCATTTGGTCTAGTTGTAGTCAATGATTTTTCAAGATTTACGTGGGTGTTCTTTCTTGATGATAAATCGCAGGTCCAAAAGATCTTCAAGAACTTCACTAGGAAGGGCCAAAATCAATTTGAAGTGAAGATCAAGAAGGTTCGCAGCGACAATGGAACGGAGTTCAAGAACGCAAATGTGGATACCTTTCTTGATGAAGAGGGGATTTCACACGAGTTCTCGGCTACGTACACACCTCAACAAAATTGAGTTGTTGAGAGGATGAGCCGAACTCTTATTGAGATGGCGAGAACGATGCTTGATGAGTAGAAGACGCCAAAACATTTTTGGGCGAAAGCGGTTGAGACAGCCTGTCATGCAACAAATCGCTTGTATCTTCACAAGCTACTTGGCAAGACAACATACGAGCTTCTAACCAGTAACAAACCCCAAGTTGGATACTTTCGAGTGTTTGGCTCAAAGTGTTACATTCTTGATAAGCATCGTCGTTCTAAATTTGCTCCTAAATCTCATGAGGGTTTCCTACTCAGTTATGGCAGAAACTCTCACACTTACCGTGTCTACAACAATTTCACCCGAAAGGTTGAAGAGACGGTAGATGTGAAGTTTGATGAATCTAACGGCTCGCAAGTAGAGCAATTGCCAATTGATGTAGGAGATAAAGACCATTCGGAAGCTGTCGGCGTTCTGGGAACGGGGGTCCCCAGACTTGCCTGCCTGTGGCCCACGGTGTGGCTTTGCTAGTAGGCCTGCACGACCCATCATCATCAGCAAGGCATTCAAGACCCTCGCGAGGGGCCAAGCCTTGTGAGGCGCATGATGCAAGACCTCATCAGGAGCGGCCTCACCAGGCTGGCTCGCGAGGGGCGGAGAGATCAAGGCACGGCAAACCTCGCGAGGTTCCCATGACGTGAGCCGTGACGATCGAGACCAGGCGGGCGCCAGCGCATGCAACGTCCTTGTTTCCTCTTTGGTGCTAAGGGGGCAAGCGCAGGCGCGGAGTACCGAGGCATCAAGCAAAGGTTTCCATATCGGTGCACGAGACCAAGACCAGCAGGACAACAAGACAGAGGTCACCATGGAACCCAAGGCGGCGTCACCACCAGAGCCCTTTGCAGGCGAAGACCACTTTTGTCAGGATAAGCTGTACTAGTGGTCCCCTTTCAAATTGTCTGTTGTTGGCTCCCTTCCAGCTCAATATTTGGGGAGAGGACCAGGGCCTCTATAAATAGAAGTACCCACCACCATAGCTAGGGGGGTCAGATCAAGAGAGACCAGAACACACACAACTATGCCAAGCACAAGAACACCTCAACCTCAGGAGGTTGTTCTTCCCTTTGTACTGTTCATCCTCAGCCTGAGAAGTTATCCACCACCACCACACTGGAGTAGGGTATTACTCCACAATGGTGGCCCGAACTAGTATAAATCTTGTGTCCTTTGTGTTGCGAGTTCGTCAATTTAGTCCGTAAGATCTTAGCCGAGCTTGGACGTGGATCGGTAGGGGGGAGATCTTCGCTCGCACCCAAGTGTTCGAACCTTAAGGGTTTTGCCGGAACCTGTGATCCGACATTTGGCACGCCAGGTAGGGGTGCTCCGGGGCTCTCCTCCCATCAACCGATTCGCTCATTGATCCTTTAGCGCCCCGCGGCTCCTATGTCAGGCGACTCGAGGACCAACACCGACCGCTAGGCAGCCTGGCCAGCCCGGACGGTGCTACCATCCCAGGAAGACCACAACCCCGCGTCTCAGGTGGCACGCGCACCGCCAAACATAGCAGGGCCTGGGCGGCACGGTCACTCACCCTCTGCTCTTACTCCCGGACAGACACGAGCTGCTGCAAGGGCCGCAAGCCATGCCGCGGCGACGACGCCGCACACCAGGAGGGAGCAGGCAAACATGCGGGCCACGCTCATGGTGGCACAGGAGCTGCTGAGGTGTCGACTGATGGAGAGCGGCCGAGATGCGCTGCTGGAATGCGTCACCGAGCTACTGGATGCGGCGGCCATGGGAGCACCACCCTTCTGCTACCAGCTCACGCCCCAGGCAGCGGCAAGAACCCACGGCGGGCCTCGCCGCGCCCGCGTACCCCCAAGTGCGCCCGAAGGCTTTGTCGACATCGGCACGATCCATGGTGGAGGGCGCCCCCTCGCACCCGCACCACCTCAGATGGGTGCAGGCATGAGCGTCATCGCACACGGCCCTGGTGAGGCGCTACCCCACCATCCTCAGGACGACTTCTTGAGCCGGGCGACATGGAGCGTGGGGCACTACGCCGAGGCCTTCGGAGCAAGGGCCTCGGAGGCCTACGTGCCCCGCATGATGAACCAGGAGTACGCGCCAGAAGATGACCCCGGCTTGTTCCTCGAGCCAGGATGGGAAGAAGAGGCGCTAGGAGCTGAGGCCTTCCAGGAGCCGCCCGAGAGCCCCGCCAACCGCGCCGTCGACAACAGCTACAGGGTACCACTAATCTCCCAGGGGCAGGCTTACATTAACCATGAATCGCAAGTGAGCCAGGTCACATCACCCGGCGACGGTTCCGTCTCACCAGAAGAGGCTCACTGGGGGCTGCATGGGAGGGGCCAGGAGCAGGGCCCCTCCCCGCGTCGCACGGAGCAAGGCAACACCCGGAGGTTGGCCCTCTACCGGGGTGGCGCCGGCGACCCTTCCCCTGGCAGAGGACCCGTGGTTGCCGAGGGCGCCGCTGGCGTCCCCTCTGCCCTTGTTTGGCCGTCCTAGTTTCCGGTCGTCCCGGCAGTGGTAGGGGGTGGTGCAAGGCAGGGCCCTCGTCAAGCGATATGTAGTAAGGCTCATGCCTGTGAAGATCGCTGCCCGTGACACTCTCACGTAATAACGAGTGGGGCTGTACACGCCCTGGAGTCTCAGGAGTGCCGCCCTTGGGCCTCGGGGGCTCCCTCCCACGCCCAGTGGCAGCACTTAGCTCCGCGCTGGTGAGAAGACATCGGAAACTAGACTAGGC
>NC_041392.1:291114980-291155572 GCF_002162155.2 Triticum dicoccoides
TGCCTTTTCTTGTTCCAGCTATTTCTCGCAGTCTGGTTCTTGCCTTATTTCGGTGTTCGCGTTTGTCGCTTCCCCCTCGCGAGCGAGGCTGGGCATGAAGCACACAAGCCACACACGTGTTGCGCCGTGGCTGGTGCTCGCTGATCACGCGGCCCCCTCGGGCGTGTTGACGAATTCCTCAGGAGCTTCCAAGAAACCCACAATCTCTTGAGCCGGTTTTGGGCTCGTCTAGGCTAAGGTAAACCGCAACAGCAACCTTGCCCCAGCATACGTGAGTTCGTGAAGACGCATATTCGATTCAACCTAAAGGGGTAGTGGCAGTAGTATATTTATATGAGGGGCTCCCCCTCCCAAAATGTCTTACAACCTCTGGGGCCGCGCCCGAGCTTCTACATGCCGGGAAAACATGCTAGAAGCATGGAATCAATCGGACAGGTCGCTCGCCGCGCCCCCAGGATCGCCCTTGGACGCGTCACTGGCATCACTGCCGTCATCATTGGCATTACCATCACCTCCCTCGGTGCCGCCATCGCCATCATCGACCACAACGCCTTCTTCCGCTGCAACTACCACCCCGTCATCGTTAGAAGTGAAGGCCCTGACCAGCGCATCCACGTTGTCTTCAACCCATCGCGCCAGGTCGCCCCGGATGGCTTCAGGTACGGGAGAAATGGCAGCGTCAAAATCGAAGTTGGGATCGGTGTTTTGGAGATGGCTGAAGACGCGGGAGAACGCGCGCCCGAGCAGGCTGCGATTCCTCTCTTCAACGAGATGGCGAGCCCTCTCGGAACGGTTCTACAGGCGTGTCACCACGTCGGCGAAGAAGCGGAGGTGGCTGGCATAGTCATTCGCAGGGGTATGAGGAGCATTCTCATCGCAGATATGCCCTAGGGCGGTGTTGGCCCTATTCCTGAGGTCCTCGAGCATGGGGGCGTGCACATGCTCCAACGTCCGCCGTTGAAGCACTTCGTCCTTGTTCTGCCACGCGACGGACTCGGCGTCGGTGACCCGCTGCCGAAGAGAGAGAAGCTCCGCGCGGGGGGAAGCCAGCTCAGCCTGTGCCGAGGCTAGGGCGATTGCGGCGGCCTCCTCGCACCGCTCCACATTGATCAACCTCGACTTGAGGGCAGCTGTCCTACCAGCGGCCTCGGCTTCCACGAGTTTCAGCTTCAGGTCGTGCCTGCTCTCGAGATCCACGCGAGCCTCGGCCACCCGACGGTCGACCTCCTCCTGGGCCCTGGCCACACGCGCGCCGACGTTGTCCTCCGCTTGAGCAACCTGGCGCTCCCTCGTCTCCAGCCATTCGAGTTCAAGGCTGCGCTACACCACTTCCAGCGCCAGTGCCTCCTTGCACTTCCGGATCTCTTCCTCCTCGGTGGGCGTCCCCCTTAATTACGCAAGGGCAGCCACTACAAAAAAATACACTTCCATGATGACACGTGTTTGTCACAGTAGGTCACGTTTTCTGTCATGCATGTACATCCATGACAATTTTATGACAGAATCAAGATAGTCATACCTATGCTGTCGTAGAAGTGTTACATGGCATTACCAGACTTATCATCACGGAAGTGTCCACTTCCATGACGATAAATCACGCGTCACAAAAGTACTTTCGTCAAGGGTGACCGACACGTGGCATCCACCGTAACGGAACGCCATTAAGCAATCGTGTCCGGTTTTGGATCCGATAACCCGTTAACAGCCCAGACCAATGGGGATTTTCCACGTGTAAAATTTTGATTGGCTAACGGAAACATGTGTCAGCTCTGCGTTGGCACATATGTCACTCATCCAATGGGCGAGATGCGCCTATGATATGTTGACACATGGACCGGCCCAAAAGTGGCCCATATAAAGTTTAAATGGGCCGACCCAACTAAAGGCCCGCAAGATTTTGCGGACCATAGTGGGTCGGCCCAGCTAAAGGCCCATGAGATTTTGCGGACCATAATGGGCTGGCCCAGCTAAAGGCCCACAAGATTTTGCGGGCCATGATGGGCCGGCCCATGTAAAGGCCCACAAGATTTTTTGCGGGCCATAATGGGCCGGCCCAGGTGAAGGCCCACAAGATTTTTGTGGATCATAATGGGCCGGGCCAGCAAAAGGCCCACGAGATTTTGCCGACATTAATGGGCCGGCCCAGCTGTAGGCCCATAAGATTTTGAGGACCCTAGTAGGCCGGCCCATTAACTGGCTGCCATGTTTTGGGCCAAATGTCGGCCCATATTTGATCCGGTCCACTAATGGCCTGCCACTCTCCGGGCCTAACAATGGCCCATATGAGATCCGGCCCGTTAAAAGCCTACCACGTTCTGGGCCAAATTACGGCCTAGATCAGGTCGGGCCCTTTAAGAGGTTTTGGGCTAAATTATGGCCCATATCAGATTCAGCTCGTCAACTGGACGCTATGCTTTTGGGCCCACTTGCTAAAGGCCCATTTAGTAATTCAACCTGATATTAGTTTTGGCCTGTTAAGGGCCCGTTTAACATTTCAGCCCTATATTAATGTCGTCCTGTAAAAAGCCCGTCATATAGTTGGGCCTAACTACGGCCCGGTTTGCATCCGTCCTGCTCGCAGCCGATAATCTGATTGGGCCAAATAAGGACCGAGACAATTTTGGCCTGTTAAAAGCCCGTGATTTGATTGGCACAATCATGGGCCGAGGTCCATTTCGGGCTACTGCCGGCCCGTGAGCTGTTCGGCACGTTTCAGGCCTTGTAACGGACCAAGATGACGGGAGCCATGATGCGGATCATACATCATGATTGCATGACGGCCCGATTATGTACCGTAATTTTGCGGTTTGGCCAGTTTACTGTGAAGACAGGATATATATACAGTAAAATAACTGCAGCATCGTGAATAAGAAAAAACCTAGACTATACAATAAAGAAATTACGGCATATTACATCCACTGGGCATCAAAGTTCGCCACTATGATAATAAAGCACAAGCAGACAACAGATTACATACACGGGGCATCAAAGATCGCCACCAGTGCAACTAAACACGCCAACAAAATAAATATACAAAACTGACAGCACTTCAATAGAGTTCAAGAAACGTTAGCCCTGCTGGGGAGCTGTAGTGCAAGCAGCTGAGCTAGCTGATGAGACTGTGCTTGTTTAACACTTATATCCTCCTCACTCTGAAAGATAAACAAGCAGACAGATGATAGGTTTTGCACATAAAAGTATTAGTGCTGACAATTCATCACATTTCTTACTGACCAATAAAGTGACATAGTTTAAAATTGCATTAACACAATATGGTATTGTTCATGTCAAGACATGGCAGGAAATGACATTGTCAAGGAGTTGGCAGCTTCACGATACCACTCAATTATAGATCAAGAAGTCATAAGTATCAATGGTTAGTGTGCTGTCAATTTATCCAATTTCAGATTGGCAAATAAAGAGACAGTTTAAATAATAGTAGAATGATATGATATTGTTCATAGTTAAGACATTGCAGAATATGACATTGTGTTGTAGTGGGTAGGTTCACCACACCACTGGATTACGGATCAAGAACAGAAGCATACATGCAGTGCAAAAGAAGATCACTTGCTCTGTATAGTTTAATTTACATGGTATGAAGAAGGAACTTGGTTGTACAACTGAAAACTTAAATTGAGAAGGACAAACTTTTGTTTATGAACTACATAATAAACTTTAAAAATGCAATTTAATGAAAACACCAAAAATAAACAGCTGTTGCAGTCATGCCTAACCAAATATACACAACAAAGTTTGAAGGCTTGAGAAGGACAAACTTACATTATTGGTGAAGGCATGCTCTATAAAGCCCTTGTCGATGGTGATGGGGGGGGGGGCAATTCAAGAAGTTTACCATAGAATCTTCTTCATTAGCATTGCCTTTATTCTACATTTTGTTAATAGTAAATATAGATGTGAGAATATAAGAAAAAATGGAGAATATTTAAGATAAGATGAAGAGTGATGCTACATAACCAAGTAGCTATAAACGTAAGTACAACGATACAGGCAAAAGGTACAGCCAAGAGCAATGCAGAGCTAAACTTCTTCAGTACCATCGGCGTTATCCAAACTTATGGTAAGAGTAAATATAGATCTTATGTGTAGAAAATGGAAGGCAAAGGAAAATAAGTTGTAGAGTGATGGTACATGAACAACTACTTGTCAATATAAGTACACTGATAAAGGACAACAGGTAGTTACAAGAACAATGCAGAGCTAAAAAATTTCTTTGGCATTGGATATATTCTACACTAATGTAACCATTCATGCATATCAGATAATTTGGAGCGAACAATTGATAAGCAAGCTATCATGCATACTGCTGTCACATAATGAACCAGGTATGTATGCAAGTACATTGATACATGACAACTGGTACTAACAAGAGCAAAGCAGCGGGCAGCATATTTGTGATATCTTGTCGTTCTTTTCAATCCAGAATTCTTTTTCAAGCAGATTTCCTGCAAAAAAGATCTGCAAGGCACATGCGGAAAAGTAGAAGTTCAAATTGTCATGCGATATCATAGACAGTACCTCATCCTCGGAAGGAGACCAATGCATAACAAGGTTTTTCCATTCAATGTCTTCTAAATTTAGCACATGAGACTTCACCAGAAATTCATTTATAGACTTGCCATCAAAGTGTGATTTCCTCAGGTAACACCAATACTGCTACAATGCTTCCTTGAAAAGCGCAAGCAAGCTTTGCTCGTCATGACTATCCAGATTGACCCTTGCCTACTTACAACAATGTAATGTAAATCATTGATGTGTTCAATCAACAGAAAATAGGAAAATAATCACCATGAATAATAGCGCTTACATGTAAGTGGGACAGGAAGATCTGAAAATGGTGTTTGTCTTCACTACAATCTTCCCATAATGGGAATATATGCACGTAGTCCCTAACAACATTGAATGCATTGTATTTTTAACTGGGAATAACTGGAATGGGGTTCCAATCTGCAGGAATTGGTCGTCTGTGCAGTTGGGATAGGTATTCGGCCGGTGGACTTGCTGTACTTTTTGCTGGAGTGGGATTTTTCTGTGGTACGGCTGGTGCTATGGCAACTGAATTCGACATACCTTTTGCTGGAGTGCAGGTCCTGTGTGGTGCGGCTAGTGGTGTGGCTAGTGAAGTATGGGTATAGTCTGCTGGAGACGGTCCTACGTTTTGTGTCACTAGTTGTACAACCAATATAAGTGGGGTGCTGTTTGATTTCTCCGGCACAACCATGTTTTTCAAGGACTTTGCTGGTGCTCCTTCAGGTTCGGCAATCACCCTCTTCCTTTTTTATGTCTGATGCACAAGAACAACATTTGAGTGGAAAAACATGGTATGATGACAGTTGGAAAATGTATTGATAATGGATGGGCATGGCATCTCGACATATATGATGAGTAAACTAAGCAGATGGCGGTGCAACAAAGTAGAAGAAATGCAAGACAACATATGCAAGATACACGAAATCAATAAAACCTTGCCAAATTAGAACAGGCACCTTGATGGGTGAACAGGACAAGCCATCTACCTTTGACTCCTCGAGGTTAGAATAGTCATTAGGATCATATTCTGAACAAGAATCAATAGGTGGGGAGCGTATGAGTTTCATTGCATCCATAATGGCACTCAATGCCTTGGTGCCAATTTTGTAAGTCATTGCGGTGTTTAGCTTCAAGAGTGGACTGTTGCTAGTGCGACACAAAGGAGCTACACAGATCATAGTGTAGATATAACGGGAAAACCATAAGCATGAGAGTAAAATCAGCAAAGTGGAACTTGCTGGAATATATGTGCTAGTATTGCCGGTACGGCTAGAAAGGCTTCGGATACCAGCTCTCTTCAACTGAAGGTGCAGTACTGTTAATATCAGTGTAACTCTCAAAGGCGACATAGCTTCCCGCATTTCCTTGCTATTATTATATGATTCAAGTGGGCAGGCCACTACAAATCCTATTCCCATGTTTACAAAATCCTACGAATCAAAGAGGCCCGAAGAGTTCAAAGTGTCCATACCAACCGACCGTATAGACCTCTACACTGCAAATGTCCCTGCTCATCTTCACTACAAGGAACATACTGTACTACTATCATACTCCCTCTGTTCCAAAATATAAGTCTTGGTAGAGATTTCCACTATGGATCACATACAGATGTATCCAGATACATTTTAGAGTGTAGATCCACTCATTTTGCTCCATATGTAGTCCATGGTGGAATCTATACAAAGACTTGTATTTAGGAACGGCAAGCGTACTTATTAAAGAAGAACGGAAGAGGAATATGCTAAAGAAGATCAAGCAGATTTTGGATAATAAAATGTTCGTTACGCAGTGCCCACACATGATGAACCAGAGCGCATTAACAAAGCAGCTCCCTGCTGTCTCTCTTTATGTGGTGCACGTGCTTTTTCGAACATAATATAGGAACATTAGCTGACCAATTAAATGTTATCTATTTTAGTAATATCAGCATCATATCAGATTCATACTTGAGCAACAAGTTTGGAATTATGAGTGGCACATTGTTTACCTTGATGGATTCAGGAGCAGTGCTAAGTAGGTACGATGAAGGTACTAAAAATAAAGGCATGTATGCATGCAAGTCGCATCACTTTTGTCATTTGGGTGAGTCGACCATTTCAGGCGGTTGGATGAAGATCTTATGTCTCCTAACCGTTCTTCTTCCTTGTCTTCGATTCTTCCCATACAGAACACCGCACGGGCCGCCGGCCGGACCACCGGCCCCCACCGCCTGTGTTCCTCCGCCACCCCACCCCCACCCCTCCCCCACCCGCGTCGAGTTTTCTTCATTCGGTGAGGCCCCACCACCGCCCCCACAACCAAAGTCCCCACCCGAGCTCCTTCGTTTGCACCAGTGAACTCCGACGAGCTCTGAAAAATCGACTGACCCAATTTTGAAATTTAGTCTACTGTGATTTAACTAGTGTGGAATATAAAAGGGGAAAACCATAAGCATTGGGAGTATAGTGTTGAGCGTGCCATGGCGGATCTGAAGGTGCAAACTGGACAAAGGCAACTTCGCAACCAATCTTTGCTTTCAACTAGCAAGTAAGTGATGGACAAGAAATCAGAGTAAAGCAGTGGCGATCTATTTTCTTGTTGTGATAAATAAGTTGAGTAGATACGAAAGAGTACCGCCTCTAGTGTGGCGCCGTGTATGCATCTGCTGAGAATTTGACGGTGCTGCGGTAGCGATGGCTGTCGGCAGCATGGAAGCAGATCTAGGAGGGTAGACAGTGGAGGCGGGGCACGGTGGACGAGACGGTCGTAGGAGTGGCACCGACAAGGTGGACGACGGCGGGGATGAAGCGAGAGGACGGGATGCAAGGATCCCGGTCCAAAGCCATGGATGAGAGAGGTCGATCTCTTGTAATGGACGGCGGTGTCGGGGTATCAGCTCCGGAATGGTGGAGGAGGACGGCGGTGGATGGGGTGGCGGACGGAGGAGGCTGGGGTGGAGAGGGTGTTTTGGCGCCCACGGAGTACGTATGGGGAAATGGAGGTGGAGAGGAAGGGGAAACCATGTCTTCAGGGCGCGCTTGTCTCAAATGTGAGGAAATTCACAAACTTAGACCCCGTTTCAAATTTCCTACATCACAATAATATCAGTCGATTGGGGATAGGACGGTAATCTCACATACACCGAATATTTGTCGACGAGAGTTTGTTTTTGGCGCGCACCATGTATGAATCGGGGAGGGAGTCGATTTCGGCCGAGGACACACTGTGTTTTGGCGCCCACCGTGTATGAATCCGAGTGAGAGGCAGTTATGTCACGTTTGAGTGAAATTACAAACCTACCCCTATCGAAACCTATAGAAATCGAGTAGATAGGCTTTGTGTGGCAGGGATAGGCAGTAGTAATTTCCATCTCGCCGATTTTGGTTTTGGGCGGTTACTGCGACTTTCCCTGCTTCATTCAAATTTTGCAGAGTGCACATTTACCGTGCCAACTCAATTCGAATCCCGTTTGTATTCTATTTTTTCGGGCGGGATCCATTTTCGATTGGAATAAAATTCTATATACACCATTTTTTATATATACTTTCAAAAGCACAACAAAGAATTCTACTCCTTTATATGTATAATATGATTTACAAATACAATGATCTCAAAATCATAAGGTTGAATTCAAAAAATTAAACCAAATTATGTTCTACTAAAATGTATGGATTAGTAATATCTACATTTTAAATAACATAGATGCGCGTGAATTCATTTGAGTATGCATGTTTGATAGATCAATTTTGGTTCGAGTATGGATTACATGTATCACCATCTCGAGTTGAAATATTTGAATCCCTTTTATGTTCACTCCTTTCACGCCCATCTCTCTCCCGTGCATGCTCCTTCATTTAGCTATCACTATATTTTCTCCAGCTCACCCGCACGCTCACTTCATGTTTCTCCTATCCTCGCAAACATGGTCTCTCGACGTGTCCCTTGAGAAGTGTCACACTCTCCCTATCATTATACATTACACGGTTTTCATCATCTGTCACGTCTCTACCATTCTCTCGTATCACTAGGTACCTGTCGGTGTTTTGGGAACGGGGGTCCCCAGACTTGCCTGCCTGCGGCCCGTGGTGTGGCTGAGCCAGCAGGCCGTACTACCCATCTTCACCAACAAAGCAACCAAGACCCTCGCGAGGGGCCAAGCCTCGCGAGGCGGACGATGCAAGACCTCCTCTCGAGTGGCCTAGCCAGGCAGGCTCATGAGGAGCGGAGATATCAAGGCGAGGCGAACCTCACGAGGTTCTCGTGATGTGAGCCGTGATGATCGACACCAGGCGGGAGCCAGGCGGGCGCCAGCGTGCACCTCGTCTTTGTTTCCTCTTTGGTGCAAAGGGGGCAAGTGCAGCCACGGAGTACCGAGGCCTCAGGCAAAGGTTGTCATTTCGGTGCAACAAGACCAAGACCATGGACTGCAAGACGGAGGTCACCGTGGAGCCCAGAACAGCGTCACCACCAGAACTTTGTGCAGGCGAAGACTACTTTTGTCAGGATAGCTTGTACTAGGTGTCCCCCTTCAAATTAGCCCGCCATTGTTGGCTCCCTTCCCGCTCAATATTTGGGAAGAGGACCAGGGCCTCTATAAATAGGACTAGTCACCACAGTAGAGAGGACGATCGGATCTGAGCTGGAGAGAGACCACCCCCACGCACACAAGCTCACCGAGCTCAAGAACGCCTCAACCTCAGGAGGCCGTTCTTCCCTTGTATTGTTCGTCATCAGCCAAAGAGGCAATCCACCACCACCACACTGGAGTAGGGTATTACACCACAACAGTGGCCCGAACCAGTATAAACCCTGTGTCCTTCTGTGTGGTGAGTTTGTCGAGTTCGTCCGCAAGATCCTGGCGAGCCAGAGCGTAGATCGGTTGGAGGGAAAGGCTTTGCGCGCACCCCAGTGTTCGAACCTTAAGGGTTTGCCGGGATCCCATACCCCGACATTTGGCGCGCCAGGTAGGGGTGCGCAGTAGCTTCCCTTCCATCAGTTCGTCGCTCCGTCGTCTCCATGTCGGATGCTCGCCGCGCTCGAGCTGAGCGTCGGGCCGCCCTCACCGCCCACGTCGCTCAGACGGCTCCCGTCGGCGGGCCACCTCGTCGTTCTCCATCCCCCGCCGCCAACGCTGCCACCGGCCCGGTGGGAAATGGCAGCAGGCGTCCTCGCAGCATCCTTCGGTGCGGCAGGACGGCCACACCGCTACTCCATCACTCACTCCTGCTGGCTCTTCGTCTCACGCGCACCACACTCCCATGGAGGCACGGGCCGCGCTCATCACAGCAAATGAGCTCCTGCGTTACCGCCCTGTCGACGACGTCTATGAGGAGTGGCTCGACCGCGTCACCGAGCTTGTCCGTGCCGCGGGGGGCTCTCTGGCGCCGTCCCACTCTCTACCTCCCCCTCAGCAGGCCACAGGCGACGGAGCTCACGGTGTGCCTCCACCGCCTCGACCCCAAGACGGTGCCTTGGAGCCAAGGCATGCGCCTCCGCGGCCTGATCCAACGCGCCTGGCGCCCGCGCGTGAAGAAAGGAGCTGCCAAGAAATCCCGCGGCCGCGAGAAGCTGCACCAGCGCTCCCCGCGCCACCACGTAAAGACCGTGCGCTGCCTGCAGTGGCACAGCGCGGACCTCACCAAGACCAAGCTCCGCCCCTGAAGCGGGCCCCGGTAACCATGGCAAGCTGCCACGCCTTCACCCTTGAGCTGCGTAGCGTTGCCTGTCCAGGCAAGTTCAAGCCAGATCTGCCTCCTCGGTATGACGGCACCGCCGACCCTATGGAGTTCCTGCAGCTCCATGAGTTGAGAATCGAAGCGGCCAATGGCGACGAAAAAGTCATGGCGAACTGGTTTCCCATGGCTCTCAAGGATGGGGCCTGCTCCTGGCTCCTGAACCTGCAACCCGGCTCGATCTCGTCCTGGGACGAGATGCGCGACCGCTTCGTCACCAACTTCCAAGGCACTCGTGACTGCCCACCAGTCGCGGGCGACCTACGCCGCATCAAGCAACAGCCGGGAGAGACCCTCCAGAAGTACATCCAGCACTTCAACAGCACACGCCTCAAGATCCCCAAGGTCACGGACGAGGCCATCATCTGTGCGTTTTCTGACGGCATTCGCGACGTCAAGATGAAGGAAGAGCTAGCTATCCATGAGGAGCTTTGCACATCTCCGGAGCTGTTCAACCTGGCGACCAGGTGCGCAAGAGTTGAGGAGGGGCGCCTCTCTCTCCTTGAGCTTCCAGCTGCAGGAGTGGAGGAAAAGAACACCAAGGCCAAGGACGTGAAGTGCAAGGAGGCAGTAGTGCTCGCAGCAGAGCCCGACACCAAGCGAGGCCGAGATCAGCCCGAGTCATCCAAGAACGGCCGCCCATTCTGCGCCTTCCACAACCTGAACACCCACAACACCAGCGACTGTCAAGAGCTCAGAGCCATTCGGGAAGGACGCTTCGGCCGATGCCCCGAGCGCAACGACCGGGGCTACGGCCGCGGACGAGGACACGGAGGCGGACGCTGGGACGACCGTGGCCCATGCTAGGAGTGGTGTGACCGGCCTCGTGAGAACCGCTGGTAGGACCAGCCTCGCGAGGGCGCCTGGAGGGATCCGCCTCATGAGGATCGCCCCCAGGGCAACGATGTTCTTCCCCTGTTGCCACCGCCAAGGAGGAACGATGACCACCACCAGGACGAGGGGGCTGGGGGCTTCCAGGAGCCGCGCGCGGTTGCTTGCATCTTGGTGGCGCACAGGCCCCAGCCTCTCAGCGCATCTTCAAACAGTTCGCCCGCGAGGTGAACACGACGCTCCCCAAGCTCGAGGCCACGCGCCCGCTTCGGTGTTCCCAGTGCGCCACCACCTTCAGCTCGGCCGACCAGCTCAAGTGCGCAGCCACCGCTGGCACACTCCCTATGATGTGCTCCCCAGTCATCAGCAATGTGCAAGTCACCAAGACTCTCATCGATGGTGGCGCAGGGCTCAACGTCCTATCCGCCGACACATTCGACAACCTCCAAGTGCCCTACGAGCAGCTCCAGCCAGCCAAGCCTTTCTCAGGAGTGACGGACGGGTCTACCATACCAATAGGGAAAGTCTGCCTGCCTGTCACCTTCGGGGAGCGCAAGAATTACCGCACCGAGCTCATCGACTTCGACGTTGCGCACATCCGCCTGCCGTACAATGCTGTCAGGACCCCGACTCAATGCCACATCGATCTAGCATGTAACACCTCATATCACTTTGCGGCCTCACGCACGGTATTCCCACGGGTGTCGCCTTACCTTTGCCCGGGGCCGTTTGCGCCTTTTGGCACACGTATATGACAGTGTCGCTAGCATCCATATGATAAGGAGCCCGGGCTGACATGGCTAGTCGTAAACCCAAAGCGGCACAGACTTACAGGGACAGGCATCCATGACCCAGCATCGAACGTGTCGGTCATCAGCGAGTGAATCCAGGCTGTAGCACTGGGCTAGCAGGACTCCGGTGAACCGGGCTGTAGCGGGCTAACAGGACTCCGGTATTCACCGCGTGACATTTCCCCGAAGGGACAGACACAGGAACGAAGAAGGACACATGCCGGCCAGCCTAAGTGTTCCGGAGCAGTAGCAAGCCACCATGGCTCGGTGGAAACACTAGGAGACATTTCCCCGTAAGAGAGGCTACTAAAGATAAACAACTAGATGGTCAGATCCCACACATACCAAGCATTTCAATAACATACACACAATATGCTCGATATGTGCAAATACAACATGGTATCACAACATGACTCTACGACTCAAGTAATTTATTCAATAGGCTCCGAGGAGCGCGATATTACAATCATGGGTCTCATGACCCAACAATCAGAGCATACAAGTCAAAGCACAAGCGGAAGCTATCATGTCTGGGTACAGACATCTATAAATGAAAAAGGCCGAGAAGCCTAACTATCTATCAGATCCTGCCGAGGGCACAAGATCGTAGCTGAGGTAACAAGCTAAACGTCGAAGTCCACGTGGAACTACTAGTGAGACTGAAGTCTCTCTGCAAAAACATAAAATAGGCAAACGTGAGTACAAATGTACCCAGCAAGACTTACATCAGAACTAACTACATATGCATCATTTTCAACAAAGGGATGGTGGGGTTTAACTGCAGCAAGCCAGCTTTGACTCGGTGGCTATCCTAAACTAAGACTGCAAGCGACTCTTTTGAGGTGGCGCACACGAGTCCACATATTCACCATATCAATACACCACTATGGATCCGCTCCCGTCTCCCTACGAGAACGCCATCCATAGCACTCACGCTTATCTTGCGCATTTTAAAGTATCCACTTTCACTTGTCTATGAACTGATATAAGCAACCTAGAAGTCCTTTTCCGCGGACACGGCTATTCGAATAGATGATGTTAACCCTGCAGGGGTGTACTTCTTCATACATGTTTCCACCACTTAGCGTCTGCACACGACATGTGCTCGGCAGACTTCAAGCGAAAGCCGACGTGGGTGTAGACCACGACCTACCTAAACACTCAAGTCTCTAGTCCAGGTTTATCGCCTATTCGGGTTCCATCCATGAGGAGATCCGGCCGGAGTTTCGCTCACAGCCCCAAACGATGTGAACAGGGTTCCGTGACACCAAACGGGCGCCCGGTATACCCGGCCACGTGCCTACCGCATCACAGCCCACCCCTACGGTCAGCGCTGTCCACGGCCTCCAGCATACTACAAACACCAGAAACTACTTGCAACTCCTGGACAGAGGACAAGGGTGAATAAGAAGTTGAGCGGGGTCATATTTCAGGGCCCAATGTATGGTAGTAGCTAAATCATGGATCACAAACACAGAACTCAGTTCCTGAGGACGGCTGCAATGAGACAACCCACCATGTACTCCTACATGGCCTCTCACCGCTACCTTTACCAAATCGTGTTCACACACTTAGCTCACACACAGTAGGACATGTTCACACGCCTCTGATTCATCCCCGATGAATCAGACCTGACTCAACTCTAAGCAGTAGCAGGCATGACAAACAAACATGAATGAGTAGGCACAACAGGGCTCAAACAATTCCTACTCATACTAGTGGGTTTCATCTATTTACTGTGGAATGACAGGTCATGCAAAGGATAAAGGGGTTCAGCTACCGCAGCAAGTAACAGATGAATCGTTGTTGTCCTAATGCAGTAAAAGAGAGCAGGAGCGAGAGAGTAGGATTGTATCGGAATGAACAAGGGGGTTTTGCTTGCCTGGCACTTCTGAAGATAACATTGAGTCTTCATCAGTGTCAACGATCACATCATCGGTATCATGTCTATCGAGAGGGGACAAATACCGGCAACACAGAAAGGAACACAATCAATGCAATGCACAATATGATGCATGATCATGACATGGCAAAATGAATGTGTTTTGAGCTAATGCAACTAGCAATAGATTAAATGAAGTTGGTTTGAATACAAGATTCAAATTTAAACTCCATATGTGATTATTCAAATGCCATTTACTTCATTTGCCCTAAACAGTAGTGATAAGTTGTTCTAACATGCATGAAAATGGTACATATGGATTCCTTGAATTTTTCTGATAATTTTTCATATATAAATTATTTAATTTGGAGTTACGGTTAATTTTCTATGATTTTTAGAAGTTTTAGGCATTTTCTGGAATTTCCTGATTATTTTTAAATCCAGAAAATCATTTAATGCGTCAGCATGACATCACCTCGACGTCAGCAGGTCAACAGGGCGCCTCCAGGTCAAACCTGACGTGTGGGGGCCACACGTCAGTGACACAGGGTTGTTTAACCCACTGACAGGTGGGGCCGGGTCAAAGGCCACGTCAGCACGGTCAACTCCGACGTGTGGGGTCGGTCAAAGTGTGACGGGGCCAGGTCAAACTGACCTATGGGGCCCACAAAATTAGTACTAATCTAAACAGAGAGGTTAAACTAATTAATTAGGCACGGGGCCCACTTGGCAGTGGCTCTAGTGGGTGATTAGCGAGGTGTCTACGCCCTAATTAAGTGGCCACGTCGGCGAGTGACGCCGGCGACCACGGCGACGGCGGAACCTCGCCGGAGTAGCTCGGGTTGGCACTACAGGCTGCGGTTGGGCACCCTGAGGGCACCAGGAGGAAGCCCGTGCTCCCGCGCATCTAGGGGGAGCCACGAGAGGGCGTGGGGTGGCCGGAGTTGAGCGCGGTATCGACCCCGGCGGCGGCCGGAGCTCGGGGGTTCGCGGGACCGGCGCTATGGTGCATGGGAGGAGGGGTTGGTGGGCGCTACGGGCTCCTGGGAGTGCTCTGAGTACGTCTGCATGCTCGGTTTGGACGGAGGTGAACCAAAACGACGACGGCGACAAGTCCGGCGCCGGTGAGGTCTCGGTCTCGACGGAACTATGGCCTAGGGCTCGCAAACACGAGGGGAGAGAGAGGGGTTCTGCACAGAGGCTCACCGCGGAGCTGTAGGGAGGGTCAGTGGGCTCGGGGCGCGCCGGAGTGGCCGAATTCGACGGAGAACGGCGCCGGGCCGGAGCTTGGGGATGATGACGATGGTGGCTGCTTGGGGCCCTTCCGGTCACGTGGCTCGGTGAGGGGGTTGGCGACGAGGTGCAGGAGCTCGGGAGCACGTCGGAGAGGGGAGGGGGTGGCTGTGGCCCCGGTAACGGCGTCGGCGGCGATGGGCTCCGCTCGGGCGCGTGCAGGGAGGGAAGCAGAGGAGGGAACGGGGTCCAGGGGAAGAGAGGGGAGGTGCAGGGGGCGAGGGGAAGTGCGTGGCGTCACCAGAGGCTCGGGGAGGAAGCAGGAGGTGGCCAGAGCAGGGTGGAGGTGGCGCGCACGGCGGCGTCGCGGTGTCCGCGACCTTCTGGCGAGGAGGAAGACGACAGGGGAGTAGCGGTGGCGGGCTGGGCCATGCTGCTGGGCCAGGTGGGCTACCAGGTGAGCGCCAGGTAAGGTTTCTCTCCTCTCTTTTATTTCTATTTTAGTTACTGTTTTCTATTTTCTGTAATTGTGTTTGGATTTATTAAAAATGCCAGAGCATTTCCAAAAATCATGCAACTGACTGTGGCCACTGTTTGGAATATTTCCAACAGTAAACATTTCAGTTTGTGATTATTTGAGCATTTAAAATATTATTAGCAATTAAATGCCCAAATGCAAATACTATATAATTTAATTCAAAAATCCAGGAATAGCCTATAAATATGTTCATCATTTTTGGAAGAGGTTTTCACCTTTAACAGAAATTATGAACATTTCCAAAGGGCATTCTGGGTTATTGAAAATATTTTTATTGAACCTAGTTAAATTTCATTTGGTGCTAGGGTTTCAACAATCCCCATTTCAAATTTAAATGAAATTTAAACATGGTGCAACACTCTAATGCATGCACTAGGCATTGTCAGAACTAGGGATGTGACAAATGCCATCCTTGGGTATCCAGCCCTGGCCAAGTTCATGGCAGTCACCAACCATGGCTACAACGTTCTCAAGATTCCAGGAAGCGGGGGGATCATCATGGTCCCATGTGAAGAAAGGGATGCAGTGTGCTCCCTTGAGCGCGCCTTCCAAGCCGTGGCAATCGACAACTCTGACAGAAGAAGTGAAGGCCCTCCGGAGACCATCCCCAAGAAGAAGGTGCCGCGCCGAGCAGGACCCCAAGAAGATGGCGTCGCATCAGGAGCCTCGTTAGGATCGGCGCTGGCTCCAGGGGCGCCTCCCTCCACCGCATAGGAAAGCGCGCTCGGCGCCCTCCTCAGGCAAGGCTCGGGGGCTCTCTTCTGGAGGGCCTCAAACCTTGCCAATCTCACGAGGGAGGCGCTTGGGCACCACTTGGAAGCGTGCTGCACGACACGTGTTCCTCAGGAGAGCATGGGCGCGAGGAATGCCCACCACCCAGGAGTTCATTACCAAGACCACCCAAGAGCTACAAGACGCAAGAGCCATGTGTGGCGGCGGCCGCTCACAGAGTGTGGCTCACCACCCAGGCGAGGGTGCTGAGCTGCGCGCCTGCATCGACATCCCAGGGCTCAACAGGGCCGCATCTCAGGAACGCTTCTGGCCATCACGTGCGGGCCGTTGTGAGGGTCCACCACACAGCTTTGTTCGCATGCCCTTTTGCTTGCCGAGCATGGTATCGGCCCATCAGTGCAATGTACGGCAAGTCCAGGCGGCTCAGGAGGCCAGGTTCCATGGCGTTCGGAAGGAGATGGCGATGGCCTTCGAGGAACCTCCTGAGCCCCCAGAGCCTCCTGAGGCTCAGGGTCCCGGTGGCTCGTGAGGAGTCATTCCTTCAACGCGTGGCTTCAGCTGCACCAGCTCTACTTCGTCTATAGACCCAGGTGACATCTTCCAAGTTCATTTAAGCTGGGAGCGCCCCTCGGGCTGCACTATTCCCAGGCCGCGTGGGTCCGCCCCTGTGGCATGTATCCCTTTTACTTATGTTTCTAGCTTACCTCCCTGGGGGCGCCCCTCGGGCTGCATCATCCCCACGCCGCTCGGGCCAGACCCGGTGGCACGTACCTTCCTGCATTTATCTCAGGCAATCTGCTCCCCATGCTTAACCTGCCAACTGCTATCACCTGCCAACTGCTATCACCTGCTCGATCATCACCCACCACAGGGCCCCTACACAGGCATGGCGCTGGTGCATGGGTTCGTCCCTGCCACGAACGACAAATCTTAGTGGTCGAGCTCTGGCTCGTGGCACACGCCGTGCACGTGGCCTCATCAGGCCCTCAGTGCCTACACTTCATCCGGACCAACCAGCGGCAGGCAGGCGGCAGTAATGACAAACCATGTTTCTCCTTATGCCCATTCACAGGAACCCCACGGGAAGGATAGCAGGCGGCACCACGAGTCCCCTTTCCTCTCGATCGACGCGCTTGCACGTTAAAGGGGGGGTTCCTGAGCATCTCGACTCATGAGCTCTTACTGGCTCTCCAGCCCTCACCCCTGGCCTTGACCACGACATCGCGACCTAGCATACCAGTGGCGGCTAAGCTCGCTCAAGGGCCGAGACCTGAGGACGTAGAGCATTAAGAGGAGCTCGGGAGAAGAAAAACTCGCACCGGCCAGCCTCTCTATGTCGCGTAAGTTGGCGCGCAGCCCTAGCGCAACATCAGGAATCACCGCGAAGTCATCAAGATAAGTCTCACCCCCGGATCAGCAGAATATCCGGGCCTAATAGTCACTCACACCGTGCTGCAACCCCGTTGCGGCCAAGTCATCTTCCTTTCTTCCCTTGCCATGGCCGCTTGGGCGCTAAGGGGGACCTCCTGAGCATCGTGCCTCAGGGTCTCTTATTGGACCTCGGGCCGCGCACCTCCTGGCCTTGACCACGATATCGCGACCTGGCATACCCGCGACGGCTGTAGCCGCCTTGGGATCGGGACCCGTCATCGTAGAGCAAAAAGCTATCGCGAGGAAAGAAAGGGGAGGCTGAGCCTTAGCGTGACGCGCGTTCATCAAATTTTCACAACAAGGAAAATAGGTACAAAGGCATTGCAGATCCTTACATGCCCCCACGGGGTGATTCATGATTCTTCGCAGGAAACAAAAGCTGATGCTAAGGGGGATCCTACCTACATCCTCCAACAGCGGACGCCATCATCAACAGTGGGCCACGGGAGGCCGGCGCCAACCCCATCCAGATCAGCGGCGGCCGGACGCCGCAGCCTTTGCCCCGGGGACGGCGAGAGCTCGAGGGGACGTTGCTGTCGTCGCTCGTCTCCGGAGTCTCGTAGAGCTCAGGAGAACTGCTGGACTCCCAAGGGCTACTGTTGCTGGAGTACTCGCGGGAGGCGCCGTCGTACTCGAAGTGGATCGCGAGGGCACACCTCGTGCGACAGATCCGCGCAATCTCGGCCCAGCCGCGAGTCATGAAGATTTTGCCAACGGGACCGCTTCGATCTTCGCTCTGATCGCCGGAGCGCCACAATCGGCATGCTGCAGCCAGAACTTGAGAGGCCCCCTCGGCGGCATCACGTCGGAGAAGAACAGTGGGAAGAGGATCCAGGAGTTTGGAGGCGTCGGCGTCCACAACACTAGCTCGCGTGAGGAGTCCGCCGCGTGGACGGCCCGCGTCGGCGAGGCGCGGCAACCCCGGGGGCGGTGTGGGTGATGCTGCTCGCCACTTCGTCCTCCCGAGCTTGCGGCTTGGGCGTACAGGGGTAGTGGTTACCCTGGTGGAGGCCGCTCGCACAAAGGCATCACCAACACCTGCATCACCGCCTCATCACGGCGATGGATCGACCTCTTCTTCGGCGGGAGAGGCTCCGGGGCATCCCGGGGGGCTTTCCCCTTCTCCTCGGTGGAGAATCTTCTGATGGGTGCTATTGGAGCAAGTAGTGGAGAAAGAAGGAGGAAGCAGGCGAGGAAGGGATGGGCAACGGGGGTAATGATGGTTTCCCTTGCATGTCGCAGGGACTTGTCAAGTCATGCAAACACCGAAGCAGCGTGGGGAAGCGGAGACGCCCACGTCCAATCAACTGACATGCATCTACCGAGGCCGCAGGCTTTGGGGGCTCGCAGCGCTTCGAGCTTGACCCTTGGCTTCGCTGCGAAGCCAAGCCCGCGCGCACCTTGGGCCTGGAGGCTACTGTCGGCGTTCTGGGAACGGGGGTCCCCAGACTTGCGTGCCTGCAGCCCGCGGCGTGGCTGAGCCAGCAGGCCGTATGGCCCATCTTCACCAACAAAGCACCCATGACCCTCGCGAGGGGCCAAGCCTCGCGAGGAGGACGATGCAAGACCTCCTCTGGAGTGGCCTAGCTAGGCAGGCTCATGAGGAGCGGACATATCAAGGCAAGGCGAACCTCACGAGGTTCTCGTGACGTGAGCCGTGACGATCGACACCAGGCAGGAGCTAGGCGGGCGCCAGCGCGCACAACGTCCTTGTTTCCTCCTTGGTGAAAAGGGGGCAAGCGCAGCCGCGGAGTACCGAGGCCTTAGGCAAAGGTTGCCATTTCGGTGCAACAAGACCAAGACCATGGACTGCAAGACGGAGGTCACCGTGGAGCCCAGAACAGCGTCACCACCAGAACTTTGTGCAGGCGAAGACTTCTTTTGTCAGGATAGCTTGTACTAGATGTCCCCCTTCAAATTATCCTGCCATTGTTGGCTCCCTTCCCTCTCGATATTTGGGAAAAGGACCAGGGCCTCTATAAATAGGACTAGTCACCACAGTAGAGAGGACGATCGGATCTGAGCTGGAGAGAGACCACTCCCACGCACACAAGCTCACCGAGCTCAAGAACGCCTCAACCTCAGGAGGCCGTTCTTCCCTTGTATTGTTCGTCATCAGCCCAAGAGGCAATCCACCACCACCACACTGGAGTAGGGTATTACACCACAATGGTGGCCCGAACCAGTATAAACCCTGTGTCCTTCTGTGTTGTGAGTTTGTCGAGTTCGTCCGCAAGATCCTAGCGAGCTAGAGCGTAGATCGGTTGGAGGGAAAGGCTGCGCGCGCACTCCAGTGTTCAAACCTTAAGGGTTTGCCAGGACCCCATACCCCGACAATACGTAAGCTTTCTTTTTCATCGCCACACACACAGTCTCCACTTGTCTTTCACTTTGTCTTTCTCTCTATGGGATTCTCTCACACACCCTATATGTCACTAGATATGAATCATACCACTAAAATTACTCTCTCTCTCTCTCCTGTATACACAACATTTGTTGCGGTCTCCTTTTCGTCTCCATCCTAGACTGACATTATTCCTTTGTTTACCGATCAGACAAACTCCCCCCTCTCTCTCTCTCACACACACAACTCCTGCTTCCACTCCCCTTCCCGACTACCGTCTCTCTCTCACACACACAAAACTCTCGCTTTCGCACCCCGACTCTTATTTCTCTCACAAACATTTATCGACTAGCCTCTAGATAGGTTTATACACCCGCACACTCGTGCTTCCACTATCGCATACATGTCTCTCTCCCGCTCCTCGTATCTATGTAGATTTTTCTTCCCTTCTTGAGACATGCCCTCTCGATCGTGCACACACACACTATCGCCTCATTTTAAGTTGATACCTCTTGCACACACACTCTTTGTGTCTTTGTTACACATGAACTCCGTCCTCCTCCTCTCTCCCTCTCTCTATCACACGCATGGGCTTTTTGCAACAACTAGCAAGATGCCCATGCGTTGCATGGAACATGAAGATGCATTTGTATGAGTAGTTTATCTTGTGGGAGAAAATGATGAACAAGGGAAGGCCTTATTTGCAAGTGTGGAGAGGGGTGTGGGTATCTTTTTGCAAAATTGCCATAGTTTCCTTCCTATCCGTCAGATATAGATCGGACGGCCTATATTGCAGGATGGCAGGCACATGATCATCACCGACTATGCTTTTTATAAGAGTAGGGATAAAAAACAGAGTTGGTGATGATGGTGGGCCTGCCATCCTGCAATATAGGCCGTCCAATTTATATCTGACGGATAGGAACGGAACTATGGCAATTTACCCGCACTCCTCTCCACATTTGCAGATAAGGCCTTCCCTCGTTCATCCTTTTCTCCCACAAGATCTTGATGTTCCATGCAACGCATAGGTATCTTGCTAGTAAGAGTAGAAATTAGACATATACCACTTTTTGAATCTTGAAACCAACAACATTCCTCCCTTATCTCATCAAAACCGCCAAAGGAATATATTTTGAGTGAAACATAACATTTTTTTAGTGATATACGTATTTCAAAACTAGACTTTTTTTATCAAATCGGTGAATATGTATTAATCTACTCTGATCGTGTGGCAACGCATTGGCACATTTCTAGTAGTTATTATAACTTTTTGGACACCAGACAAATGGTGGAGTACATATACGAAGAGAAGAGGCGCACGCACGCAGTCGGTCTCTCGCTGTCTCGCACACATGAGTGTTACGTAAAGGCAATGTTAAAAATAAACCCTAAAACCCTAGGTGCACGATTCCTGCATTCGCGGGTACCGGGTACGTGGTGAAGCGCACCTTTGTAGGAATAGTCAGCTCGCGTGATAATTTGATCCGTAGGAGTTGATGGTCGAGACCACAGGTGAACGACTTGGAGGCGGTGGGCCAGTTGCCATAGATCGAGTAGCCACGTTTAAAATATCATTTTTAGCGGGGTTAAGAGTTCCGATTTTCAATGGCGCGTTATAAGTACTAAGTAGTTTTTAGAACGATTGGTATGGAGCGAAAATGGAATTCATAGAACTCCGTACCTCCTTGGCGTATGGTTGTATGGGTTTATGTTGCGAGATGTTGAACCTGGTAGTTGGCGGGTAAATACAATGGTTTAGATTTAGATGTTGGTTTTCAGTAATGAAAATCGGAAGGGGGAAACCCTTCTTTGATTAAAAAAACTACTACCTCCGTTCTGGTTTACTAGTCCCCATCGTATTTTGGGTCAAAGTTTGTCCATGAATTTTACTTATAAAATGTGAATGGAAAACGAGATTTTGTTATACGCAAACAAAAAAGGACTGGAGGGAGTGATTGCTCTGACATGAACGCAACCTCTCATAGCACAAGCATTGAACTGGCGCACCGGCCAAGAGGGCCCCACTCGCTGCAGGCCCGGCCGAACACGCCTCCTCGCCGCATGCAACCGGCTTCAGACTGCCCCGCTTGCCTTCATTGAATCCGCGCGTGTGCCGGCAACACGTCCTTCCGCGAGGTGGCCGGCATTTTTGAACACAAAAAATGACCAAAATATAATTAATTATGCATGATCTTGACTTGTTGTGCTCGCACTCGTTGTAGGAACTAGAGGTTTTTCTTTATTCATAACTCTCCTCATTTTTTTGGCTTTGAAGTGAATCGTGGTTGTGGACATTATGTATGAATGTGGAGATATCTGTGAACATGAGTTTGATGTGGAAGTTCAACTTGGAATGTTGGGCATGTGCGTGAACTATACCATGTCCAATGCTTCGTCTGATATTGTTTGGAAAGTAATCGTTGTTATTACATGACCTGAAAAAAATTGTGCCACATCAGTAGATGCACGGACATCACAACAGGCATGCTGACTGGATAAACATTTGAACCTAGCTACTAAGAAGGAAATTTTATATTGACAACAGTTTTACATAGCAGGAGATGCCTAGCCTGCTCTGCCTCTGCTAGCTTATTTCTGGCTTCTTCCATCTCTTCTTTGGCTTGGGTGAAGAGAGCATCTGATTGCTCTTTTCGCTTCTTCAGGAACTCAGCTACATTCTCAAGGGCTGCTGCATGCTTTCTTTCAGCCTTTACTAGATCCACAAGGACACGAACAGCTGCCGACTCCACCTGGCTTGTGTGTAATCCAGCATCATCTGGGAATTTGCACCTTGTGTCTAATCCAGCATCATTAGGGAACTGGCACCTTGTGTGTAATCCAGCCTCATTCTGGAAACATGATATCGAGGTTGACCATACTTCCCTCCTCGCAGGAACTAGATCCTGACATGAAGTCACTTCTTTTTTAGATCAATACTCAGAGCAACCCAGATCCATTTAGTAGAAGCGAGAAACAGAACTGGGAGAAGTGAATTCAAAAAGAAAAAATATAAAAATAGATTACAAGGTGAGAACACCCACTTCCTACATCAAGCTAAAAACGAAAGCATTAGGATGATTAAGACTCTTCTTATGAAACATCGAAGAACATGAGGCTTAAGAGAAACAGAAGCTACAACATATACACATCGAAGAACACGAGGCTAAAAGAAAGTAATTGAAAGGGTGTTACTTACCAAAGCTCGTTTTACAGGTTCGGTGCAGCTCCTCTTTAACTTGCCATGCTCCTTGAAGATGTCCCCAATATCCCGTGTTTGGTCTTCATTGCTCCTCTGCATGTTCGCACTCGTGGTTTGAAAATCTCAACATGGCAAGGAAAATGGAGGCTATAACCAATTACTTTTACGGGAACAATAGCACGTAGGAAATTTGAAGGGTAGGTATGAACAAAATTGGAACTGCACATGTACTGCTAAGTGATTCAATACACACATTACCAATCGAGGTGGAGAATGATGGTCGCGGCGGTGCGAGTCATGGTCGGCAACGGGAGTCAATTCATTGTCCATGACGATGGTGCTTCTGTGCTTGGCGTCAGCTTCCGGGAAGCAGATCCGAGACCGTGGAATACGATGCCGTGGAAGAGGCTCCGTGTACAACAACGACAGTGGACCGGCTCTAGTGCGGTGTACGAGGTCGTCGATGAGGCAGATGCGCTGTGGTGGACGAGTGCGCCGGTGTAGAAGGGGAGGAGCACGAAGGCTGCGGTGCCATGGAGAAGTCTATTTTGCGATGGTGATAGAAAATGGGAGTATTCAGGTGTACTACTCTGGGTGCCGGGGTGGGGTTGCCTGGGTAGGGTGAACCTAAAGTTACGAAAACAGCCCCTACCAACCTTCATCCGTAGGCCTGTTCCGAAGGCTATGATGGTAACTTCCCACTGCTTGAATCAGGGTCACGGGAGATTTTCCCGCCGACCTCAAAATTTTGTGACACTGAACTCCCCGTGTGGCGTGCTGGGTGATTCGGCTAAGCAACTAGCGAGTAGTACTAGTAAACTCTGCATATTAGGTTTGACCGAAGTCAAACTTCCTAAAGTTTGACCAAGTTTATAGAAAAATATAAACATTTACCATAACAGATATGTATGATGTGAAAGTACATTCAATAATGAATCTAATGGTATTTATTTGTTATTGTATATGTTAATATTTTTTGTTATAAACTTTATGAGAATTTACAAAACTTGACTTTGACCAATGCTAATACGCGGACTTAAATAAAAACGGAGGGTGTACACATTTGTTTTCTTAGTATGTAGTGAGTTAATCATTTGTTGAAATTGTGAAATAAATATATTAGGCTACTGACTTCGAATGTAATGGTCTATACAATTGAATAGTTAGAATCATTGTTGAATTCCAAGATGTATACGAGGTCTATAGTATTTCACAACATGCTCAAACTCGCATAATCCCAGTCAAATGATAATCAAAATGCATATCATTGTTATTACTTTGTACGATGCAACAAAACCAACAATAACTCTACATCAGCCATTTTAAAAGCAACATTTTGAACATATACCAATGTGTGAATGAAACGTGCAGAGAGAGCTTGCGAAGATGGAGCAGACAGGGCGGGAAAGACTATATGTATGTGGACGAGAGAGTAGGAGACAAACCTAATGAAACAGAGAGAGGGAGATAGAGAGAGAAAGAGAGAGGAAGAAGTTAGGTCTGTGAGGAAGATGGAGACATGTAATATATGTGAGATGCATGTACATCCGGATTCTGTACACGTGGAAGGAGAAGAGACAACAGGTTTGATGAGAGAGCTGGAAAAACATGGACGAGAGGGGAAGGATCTCATGTGTTGAGGGATTGATAAATTTGTGCGGGGGAGAGAGGGATTGGTAATTTTGTGCGAGAGAGAGAGAGAGAGGGTGGGGGGAGGAGTCAGTCAGCCATCGTCACATCATCTTGCTTCCAAATGGCCCTGCATTCTCTAGCGCAGTGTGGTCGCCGTCTTCGATCTCCTCGATGCCCTCTTTGAAGATTGAGGTGTTGAGCATGCTAGGGTGCAGAGAAGCACAAGCGAGAGTGGTCGCCATATAACCTTGGATGGGGATGAATTGTGTGCTCGGGGGAGGGGTGTGTGTGTGCTGTTTGTTGTGTGTGTGTGTGTGTCAGATATTGAGAGAAAACAAACCTAAGGAGAGAAATGTGTGTGTATGTGACAAAAATCTACATGCTAAATAGGGTATTCACAAAGAGATTGTGCGTGCGAGATAGAGAGCGATGTGCGGGCCTTGATGTGGGTAGGTCCCGGGTGAGGGTGTCAAAATGTGCGCGTTGATGCATGTGTTACATGCGATCGTGCGAGGGACGGACGAATCGAGAGAGATGGTTGTTATGTTACGGGTGCTCCTCTCTCTCTCTCTCACACACACACACAAGTAAAATAGAAGACCGTTCTCTCATGTATACACAAGTACACAACGTATCGGCATCTGTCTATGTCTCACTCATGCATGATCATTTGCACATTCACACCTCTCTATGTCTCTATCGCACGCACATCGTCTCCACATTGCCGTTCCGCCACAACACACATATGGACACATACACATGTTCTCTCTCAGTCACACACACAAAATCAGTATTAAAAAAACTAGGGCACACCTAAAACGTCCAAATCCAAATAAACACAAATTGGAGCTAAATTCAAATGTATGGAAATATTGTAGCGTCAAGAACTTTTCTAGGAAAAAAAGTTGAGTAATATTCGGGGATTGTTTTCACACACACAAAAAGGTTCGGTGGATGTCCTTCGAGCACGATACGGTGACGCACCGTTCGATCGACCGCGCTGCTGTAGTTCACGCGCTTGCACAGGATTCTGTATAGTGTCTGGGGTAACTAATAAAAGCGATGCCTAAGTCTAATGTTTACATGTACTAGTACGGTTTTCTTTTAAGTTTGACCAACCCTATACAAAACTAAACAAAGCTCCCATACGCGCACTCATCAATATGCCGCCGCCGTTGCCCATGCCGGCGCCCGCCTGCTCCGGCCAACAATTTCTCGCCCATCACCGCCGTGTCGCCGCCAAGCCGAAGGCTCACCCACTCACGTCGTCTGTAGTCCCTCCTCGCGATGCCGCCACGCTGCCAAGCACGCGAGCAGCTGGTGGAGCCGCGTCTATGCACGCAGCATATGAAGAGGAGGACGAGCGCGTGCTCCAGCACACCGGCGAGGAGGAACTAGCGTGTCATTATCGTCTCCGCCCATGCGGAGGAGGCGCGTATGGTGGCTGTTGCGGTGGAAGCCGGTCGCGCGTGCGTCGAGCCCGCAAACCGGGTGCGGATGCGGAATCTACCTTCGAGACCTTGAATGCAATGTGGATCCTGCAATCTGAAGGAGCAATTTGGGTCAGCCGACTCTTGTGAGCCGTTTGATGCAACATGGATGGCTAGAAGGGCTTCTTCAACCTCCGAAATTGATGCACGATTCATCTTGTCAGCCCGCCACATGCCTAACCGCCTGCCCCCGCCGCCGCGCCCTCCCCTGAACCACCTGCTACCGCCATGCTCCCCCCACCCCCGCCATCCGTTTAACCCCGGGCATGATCCATTTTTTCAGGCGAACTGCATTCCACACCCAACACTCATAAGATAGATCATGGGTACCCTGCCACCCTAATATAGATACTGGGGTAGCTTCTCTGCCGTCTTATTCCTTCGCTCCGTCAAACTTCTTTCACAAATCGACTGACCCAAATTATACTACTAGTACGAACGTATTAAGTATAGTAGGAACACAAAGATATGAGCAGTAGTACCAAATGCAAGAAGAAACAGTAGTAAGACATAGTACTAGTACTACTTTATGTACTAAAGAGTTCAAATAATGAGAAAGAACATAAACATAGTTCAGCTGGGGCCTCAGCACAACACACCCTTGAAAATAAACTAAGCAACTAGTCCGCTTGACACTGTAGTAGAACCAGCATGAGCAACGGCACTGCCACCTACTCGGAGTCCGAGTCCATGTCCTCCACTTCGTCCTCGTCCCTCTTCCTCTTCCTCTTCATCGACGCTTCTTTGCTTGAACCGTACAGTGGGCTCTGCTTCTTCATCCAGCCCTTGTAGATATTTAAACAAAGGTAGGCATCCATTGCTGCGTACAAGATGTGATCTTCATCTAATGTCTTCGACTCCCATGCATGATGAAACTCGTGGTGAGGTTTCTTCAGTTTAGCATACGAAGGATCAATCATGGCTGCTGCCAGGGTCAGCATTGAAGGCTGAGAGGAGGACACCAGGCTTGCCTTCTGGAGATCGAAGGGCTGGCCTACAACGAGGCCTATCCGACCCAGGACATCCCTGTCGTTCCTAAAGTCTACAGTAACGAATTTCACTCTTCCGTCCTTGAGGAAGTTCTTAAAATCCTGGCACTCAATGTTGGCATGGCATATGTGGTAGATCAAGCACACGTTATGTACGCAAACCTGGATCACGGCGGGCTTCTTCTTCTCTGCCTCCTTTAGTTTCTTCTCTCTTTGCAGGATTGTGGTGTACTCAACATCTAGCCCAGCGACCCACTCATCTGTTGAACTGTTCAACATGCGTAGGAAGCAAGCAAGGCATGCTTTCACCGTCACAGATCCATGTGTGTAGATGACGAAGAACTCATCACTTGTGATGGCTCTAACCTGGTACTCAGCGGCAACCATGGAGATTTGGGAGGCCATGGATTTTGGAGGAGGGTTAGGACCAGTTGAACTGGTGTAATGTGAAAGGACGGGATGACTGGGAGCGAACTGTTGTAAGGTACTGTACTAGTATAAGATGGGGACGAGTAGGGCGTGCGAACGGAGTGGGTTTGCTGGCTTGCCCGATGGACAAACGGCTGCAAGCCCTCAAAGAGTTCTCGAGAACTATGCGGGGCCCGGTAGATGTCATGTCTACTAGACCCATATCCTAGGCCTGACGGTATAGCTTCTGCCTGTTCGCACGCCATGCCGGCACGTGGGTAACTTCACTTAATTCTGTCAACCGTCGCGCCTCCCACGACCTTCGCCTCCCTCGCGCGGTCACACCCTTTGAGACTTCGACCGACTATAAATGAGCAATTTTTTTGCCTACTCCGCATGCATGATACTCCCACTGGTCCTTTTTACTTCCGTCAACCGTTTGCAAAGTGTTTGACCAAATTTATACTAAAAATATCAATATCTACAATACTGATTATAATGAGTATAAGAACTACTATTAGATGAGTTAAATGAGTTAAAGATTCTAATCCTGAACTAACCTTGAAGTAAATCTAGCGAAAGAGGTGTTTGGATGACAGGGTTAGATGGAGCGTGGATACGGTGAGCTGCCTTCATGGGCGGTGCGAGAGGGAGGGAGGGAGGGAGATGACGAGAAGCTTCGAGGAAGTGGGGAGGGATCTGCTGGGGAGAGCGAGAGAAAAATGTGTTTTTAGTGTCCCAAGAAGAACTAACCCAAATAAGCACCTCTTGGGTGGTTTAGATTTTTTGGGGTTAGTTGAGTTCAAACTAACCCAAACTAACTCTAACACATGGATCCAAATAGGGCCAAGGTTAGCTATTAGAGTACTACTACCTCCCTTCTAGTTTAAAGGGCTCGATTCAAAATTTTCACCTACTCTTAGCAAGATAGAGGCGGTGGAATAGTTTTTGTAGTTCTTCACAAAAACTGTGTTTACCAATGCATGCATGAACACTAGTTACTCTAACCCCCCTCTCTTCTTTAATTCTTTGCCACATCAGCATGTTTTCTATTCCCGTGTGCATGATACCAGCTAAGATACCACCATTATGGCCAGCCTTAATCATCGCATGCAATAATTTAGTGCACCTTGAAATATGAACATGTGTGGGTAGTGTATGTTTTTAATGACTTGAGACTATACCTAGCCCGACACGCAAGATGAGACTTATTATGCACTGTTCCCCATACCTACAGGAAGCCCGTTCGTCTCCAAATCTTTTCCTCTCCGTGTGTGGAAACAATATGTCTGCCAGACTCTCCTCCCTCCGGCGGTCCCACCACTCCACCCCATTTGGAAAAAATCTGCATGCATGACTCTCCTCCCCCCGCGCTCGTCCAATCCGTTGTGACCAGGAATATTTCCACCCCTTCCCTCCCCGGTAATTTACTCAAACAAATATGCCCACGTACTACCTCCTTTCCGGTTTATAGGGCTCAATTCAAAAATCTCACCAACCAAGGTAGATGATGAGTGGTGGAATAATTTTCATGGTTTGTAAAAGCACTGAATTAATGCGCTCGTTTTTCTCAAAGAATTGTGTTTACCAATGCATGCATGCATGAAGTACATGCATTGGTCAAGTTTCTCATAATCCTTGCATGCAATGAATTAATGCACCTTGAAATCTAAGCATGTGATGGGAGTAGTTGTTACGTTAGGTGGTTTTTGGTTCCCTAGTCCTAGGACTTTTTCTAGTCCCTAGGACTTTTTGAAAAAGCCTCCCAAGGAGGTGCTTCTAAGGACTTTTAGCAAAAAGTCCCAAAAAAGTCCCACCCTGTTTGGTTTGCTAGGGACTTTTTCTAGTCCCAACACAAAAAAGTCCCTGGAACCAAACACCCCCATAATCACACAACATATCTTCCGGGACGCTGCTTCAGTTACTTAACTGTAGGTGCATTGAGTCACTGACATATGGGCCCAACAGGGGTCTGGCCCACATGTCAGTGACGCAAATGGACCTGCAGTTAAGTCAGTGCAGCTCCATCCATATCTTACGTAGGTGTGCCATTGCTCGCTATAAATACTGTGCCTCCCACGACATCGCTATCTCCTCCCCCTCACGTTCACGTTCATCGCTATCTCCTCCCCCTCCCTCTCACGTCGACCACCATGGCATCACTCCTCCCAAGCCCTAGGCACCCTTCGCTGCACCGCGAGGACGGTCACGCGTCGCCGTTCCGTTCCTCGCCACCACTAGTCGAGGAGGACGCGTCGGCGTTCCACTCCTCGGCGCGACGCGTTGAGGTGGACGCGTCGCCATTCCGTTCCTCGCCGCGTCCTTAATTAAGTATGTAAAAGGGAAAGTTTGGAAACCTTGTGTATTCATACGCATTTTGTAAGTACGTCCATATAGCACAAACTTTCAATATAGTATTGCACTACACGTCTCTCTCTATATATGCTTGCAGACTGTGCTACTCCCTCCATCCAGGGCAATAAGTCATCCTTGGCTGTGCACCGTGACCAAGAAGGAGGGAAGACTTATACACCTAGGACATTTTGATTAGTGAAATTAGGATAGCTGTCATGATAACTTTACATACAAACAGAACATAATTGTTGATTTGTTAGACTTTTCAAGGACTTCTTTTTTGAAGAAAAAAATCAGTGTGAGAGATCTGTTTTCATGAATTGAACTTTGCACGTGCTATGCACGTAACCGCATACTAGTAATATACTAGTTGTAGTTGTCAAATCAAATAGTACTGCGCCGTCACTGCACGCCCGGCTGAACACGCCTCCTCGCCTCCATCAAACCCCTCCTTTAAACCCGCATGCAAACCGAGAAACCTACTCCAACCCACGGGACGAAATTTGCCGGTTGCCGTTGGAGAATAATAGAGTCACGTCCAATCCATTTGATTTAATTGTGTGTATGATTCTCCCTGTATAAAAAGTTAAATGCATCCTTAATCTTGTATTCTAAGTACTTTGTGGGTTCCACTGTCAGTACAGTGTACATGACTTGCAGGCTAGCTACAGATTCGCACAGAAAGTTAAAAAGAAACAAATCCATCCTTAATCCTGTATTCTAAGTACTATGTGGGTTCCACTGCCAGTACAGTAGCGAAAGAAGTATAGTATATATTAAAAAAAATATAGAAAGCTAAAGTTTAGGACAGAATTCGAACTTAGGTCATCGCGTTGCGAGCATCCAGCCCGGACCAGTACACTAGGTGTTGGTTGCGGATAATGCAAGAGATAAACCTTTATAAAAATGAGCCCGTCCGTTGCAATGGATCCAAAGTAGAATAATACATATTCACAAATTTGAAAGAAAACAGTTTAGTTTTGATATACGTATCACTAAAAATATCTTAAGTTTCACTCCAAACAGTTTACTTTTGATATAACAATGATTGGACCGGTACTGTGATCACTCAAGCAAGTTGTCTGACTTCGATATGACCCTACGCTGCTGGTATGTGTCTCATAAGTCAAGCGGCATGTTGTAGCCATCATCACCTGTCCACTTCCCGCAGCACATATTCGCTTCTCCATCTTTGTCCGCTCTTCCATTGCCGCTAAGGCGCCTCCCCCTCATCCAATCTTCCAACCCCGCTAAGGCGCCTCCCCCTCGTCCAAAACCCAAGCACTAACAATGGTAGAACCGAGCAGCGTCCGCCGAAAGAGTGGCTGGAATTCACTCCCCACAGAGGTAATCAAGCTCATTGTTTCACTGTGGACAATCTCAGTACCATGCCGCTCGGCGCGTGCTCGTCAGGGCTGTACCGTTTACCCAAAGCCCTCAGACTGGAGCTTTTTAAGCCAGCTCCTTGCTTGCTGATGCCACCTGATCTTCAGAAACGGCGTGTCACGCAGCATAACGATCGTAGGGTGGCAAGCATCAACCACCTTGACTGCGATCCGATCCCCGTCACCCTCAACTACATTAACGGTATGTACTGGGTCGTCATGAACACGTCTTGGATGGTGCTCGTCGACGGTCGCGGTAGCTGGATGCTCGTGGAGGTCTACACCTGGCGATTGATCCCCCTTCCTTTGATAAACACTGCACTGCTTTGGCACTGCGGCCCAGAATACTCGGAATCTTAAAGTAGCCAACATGATATAAAGTTTAATTTTCTCAAGGTTGTAATCTGCCAAGTGCCCACAAGATCTCCGAATTATAAAGACTTCAGGCTAATTGCGTTCTTCAACCGCGGTCTCGCCTATCTGACAGGTCACTGCGGGAAGTGGATAAATATGCACGTCCATCGCAGGATCATACATCCTCCATAGTTCTCTGATGCCATTGAACACACGGGCTTCATTTACGCTGTCGACTCCTTCTATGGCTGGACGTATTGCTGGTCTACTCCAGTCATTGCTACAAACGGCTGTTACAGCAGTATGTTACTTTCCTATGCTATCATGATGGCTTGCTTATATTACTGTAACCATTTACTGACAAAATATTCATGCTCATAACATGTTGTTCTTAAGATTGACTACATCAAGAGCACTTTTTTATTTGACTCCAACTTTTTTTAGGGTTATTTGACTCCAACTTGATATGATGTTGTAGACCGCCTGGTGTCCGTACCCTTCCTAATCCCAGAACCTTGCAAAGAAAAGCGGCATGGCAGTTGTAGGTGGTTCCTGGCTCGATCAGACGACGGCGAACGATTCATGATCGTTCGCACGTACCGGACGTGTTGTTTAGCGGAATACAATCACAGTCACTGCAAGGTCTTTGAGCAGGATCCCAGCTTCTCTGGGCCTTTAGGAATTTCTGACTGGAGGTTGGTAAGTAGCCTTGGTACACGCTCTTTGTTTGTTGGACTAAATTATCCGATTAACCAGGAGATAACCGATGGCAAGGATCATGATGGCAGCGCGGTTTCGTTCATCAGGCAAAACTGTGTGTACACAGCGTACCATGCGTCTCTGCATGCCCCATACCTTGATATGTGCCGCCACGCTCTGCGGACCAAAGTAGGAGAGAGGGTCGCAAGTATCAGACTTCGACCTGCTGGCTGGAGTTTCCCCCGTCAGGCACCCATCTGGTTCAAGCCGTCAGCCAATCTCCACAGCTTAATAAATAGTAACGTCTAACTGAGCCAGTTAGTTAGATGCGTACACTTGGTGTAGTAGGATATTTATTTAGTTTGATGAATACACTTGTTCTTTTTTGGTAGCTCTTTTGTAATGATGGCTGATGTTTGGTTTGGAATAGAGAGTTGTGTCTTCACTCTTCTGGCCTGCTTGCTGCTTCTGTTGCACCCCCAGCCCTAGTTGCCGCTGCTGCTGTTTTCAATGTACAATTAGTAGTATATTGCGTCTCTTGGTTGAATAAATGTGTTGTTAGAATGACAAACACAATGTTTAGGAAGTCGTTGCACGGTTCGATCCTTTAGTGCCCCGTACCGTACGTAGCGCATACTATTTTTCATACGGAACACATTTTCCACTTGTTGATAACATGCAGCCCACTGATGAAGGCCCAATAGAGAAGCCCATAATTAACTGGAAGGGAGGCTCTCACATGAATCCGGCCCAGGTACATGCTCATGGTCCCTTAAACATTTATAAGTAAATAAATAAAGCTAAATGCTCATGCACCAGTTCTTTGAATTCACGATTTAATAGGAGGATATTATTTCCTATGATAGTGTCGTTACATTCAGTCGATATTATTCTTCGGCAAAGATAGCGACCAGTCTTATTTCTCCCAGCATTTTCTTCCTGCAACCAGCAGACCCATGCAAATCGTAGTCAACGTCGTAAATAGATCCGGTCCATTTTTGTTTTTTAATAAGAATGTCCAACCAGCCCAGCACATTGGCGACAACACTTTATCCTCTGCCTTGGTGCGCTCGCCGCGGCGCCGCCGTCCGGCCCTGTCAACATAGTTTTTTTCGAAACGGTCCCTGTCAACATAGTGAATCGGGAGAGGACTCTAGTTGTAAGTATGACAGTACGGACCCACCAGGTCCACTCCCGAACACAAGCAAGCGCCTCTTTTACTACTCAGATGAACCACATAATTTTCAACATATAGTCAATTAACGATAGAGTTGCACAACTTATTTTATTTGTAAGTCGGAGGAGCAGGCTATAAACTGGGTTGTGCGGTCTCTATGGCCGGTCTAACAACATGACCAGCCCAGTAGTTTTTTCTTTGGGAAAATAGGTAGCCCGGTATTTCTTTTTGAATAATACCCAAGCTAGGCCTATTTTTTTTCTCTGACTTACTGGGCTGCAAATCATTCAAGACGAGGAGGGATGCATTCCGGCCTGGCAAAAGAGTATGGTCAGTGTCTGTTAAAAGTAATATCAAAAGGGGTTGAAAATTCCAAAAAAATTATAGCAAATGGGATATTAGTTTCTTTTTTGTTTTTGTTCTTCACTGATATCTTATACTCCCTCCGTCCCAAAATTCTTGTCTTAGATTAGTCTAGATACAGATGTATCTAATACCAAAACGTGACTTGATACATCTGTATTTAGACAAATCTAAGACAAGAATTTTGGGACGCAGGGAGTATTTCATTGGATTTAACATGACATAGTACTAATTTATTTTTAAATTTGTTTTAGTGTGGCTACTAATTTTTGGATTAAGAATATTTTTCCTCAGCAAAAATTTGCAAATTTTCAAAATTTCCCACATATTTAGTTAATTTTTTAACCCTGGTACTGACCAGAAAATGGGCGGCAATTCTAAAAATGGAAAACGGGCTGCAATAAATTCCATACGAATTAGAAAATGAGTAAAAATTATAAAAATAATAGAAAATGGGATGTACATGCCACAGATTTCGAGGCTGACTTCTTTACGCAAGGCTTTGTCAGTCAACACACGATTCTAGCAGTAGTGACTGTTGGATGTCCATCCAACGGCCGACGTGCTTCTTCAATCTCTGATCTTCCTGCTCCAGCCGCCTAAACTAGTGCCGGCGGGACTGCCTGCTCCCTCCTCTTGTGGCCCGCTGTGATGCCGCGCAGGCTTCCCCGACCCGCCCTACTCCCTCCACTGGGCTGGCCACACGCAATCAACTGCCTCCTTATAACGCGAAAAAATGATTCCTCCCACTGACATCTGGGGCGTACTGGTTGGGAGGCTGACCTATGGGCCTACTAAGTTGACGCGTATGCAGGGCTTGTCAACTTAGTCAACAAACAATTCTAGCAGCAGTAACCATTGGATTTCAATCGAACGGTCCTGCTGCTTCTTCAATCGCTGCTCTTCTTGCACCAGCCGCCCAAACCAGCGCCGGCAAGACCACTTGCTCCTGCCTCTAGTGGACGGCTGTGCTGCCGTTGAGGCCTCACTGCCCCTACTACTCCCACCGCTAGCCAGGCCTTGCAGGGACGGCAGCCTCACACCGCAGCCGAACCAATGAACCCTCGTACTCCTCTCTGCGTGGGCATCCACTGCCGCGTCTTCCCCGGCTTCGCGTCGTCCCCTTCCTAGGCCTCGCCATCATCCACCGCCTTGGTGCTCTCGGCGCGGTGTGGTCAATGTGGTCAACGACCGACTTCCATCGGAAGAGTATTGTACGTGGAGAGGTGACAGCTGGGTCCACGACCGCAGCTGGGTCCATGACCACAGCCCAGTTTTATTGTGATTTGCCAAGTACGTTGCTTTGTCAGGCATGTTGGGCTGCAAATCTTTCAAGACGAGGAGAGCTTCATTCGGCTGGTCAAGAAAATGGCCTATCAGTAATGAGAAATGGGTTGTACATTTTTAGAACACATCAAACCGGCAATTAGTTTCAAATTTCTTTTTTTCATTTCGAGATTTTAAATTGCATTGATTTTTATACATGGACAATTTGTTGGATTTTATATTGATATATATATTTATTTTTAAAATCAGTTTGAACGTGACTCGAAATTTCGGGATTAAAAACAGTTTGGACCGCACCGAAATATGCAAAATTTCGTATAATTTTTTAACAGTGGCCACAATATGGGCTGTAATGCTAACAAAAAGAATATGGGCTCCAAAAACAACCTTAAGAATTAGCAAATGGGCTGTAAATTATTAGAAATAATGGCAGATGGGCTGTATGTTGTTTTCCATAGTTTTGAGGCTTTCCTAAAAAAAGGTTGACGCACAAGCCGTGACTGCTGGATTTCCATCCAACGGCCGTCGTGCTTCTTCAATATCCGCTCTTCTTGCTCCAGCCGCTCAAACAACCGCCAGCGGGACTGCCTGCTCCCTCCTCCTCGCAGCCGGCTGTGCTACCGCATAGGCCTCACCGCCCCACCATACTCCCATCGTTGGCCTAGCCATCCCTCTACTCACCCACACCTACTGTTATTCTCCGAGGACGGCAGACGAACTAGTAAACCCTCGAACAGTCGTACTCCCCTCCGCGTGGGAAACACCTGTCGAGTCTTCCCTGGCTCCGTGTCTTTCCCTTCCTAGGCCTCGCCATCGTCCACCGCCCTGGTGCTCTCGGCGCGGCCTGGTCAACGTGGTCAACGACTGATATGCATCTGAAGTGGACTGTGCGTGGAGAGGCTGACAGCTGGGTCCACGGCCGCACGCAAGGAAATGCCTCCTTATTAAGCACAAAATAATGATTCCTCCACCTAACATTTGGGACCCACCAAAAGGGCCTCTGTATTTCGCAAAAAAAACGTTACCGCCGCTGACAGCTTGGACCCACCTACTATATCTTCGCACGCAAGAAAGTGCCTCCTTATTACGCACAAAAAAATGAATACTCCCCCTGCTAGATGGGACCCAGTATAGTGGGAGGCTGACTTGTGGGCCTACTAAGTTGACGAGGATGGAGGGCTTTCTCAACTTAGTCAATATGCACGATTCTAGCTCCATTGACCGTACGATGTCCATCCAACGACCGTAGTGCTTCTTCAACCTCTGGTCTTCTTGCTCTAGCCACCCAAACCAGCGCCGGTCATGCCTCGTGCTCCTACCTCCCATGGCCGGCTGCGATGCCGCGGAGGCCTCACCGCCCCTACTACTCCCACCGCTGGCCAGGCCATCCCTCTACTCACCCACACCCCCTGTTATTCTGCGGCGATGGCAGCCTCACACCGCAGCCGAACCAGTGAACCCTCGTACTCCTCTCCGCGCGGGCTTCCACTACCGCATCTTCCCCGGCTCCGCGTCACCCCCTTCCTAGGCCTCGCCGTCATCCACCGCCCTGGTGCTCTTGGCGCGGCATGCTCAACGTGGTCAAGGAACGGCTTCCATCAGACGTGGACTGTACATGGAGAGGCTGACAGCTAGGTCCACGGCCGCAGCAAGGAAGTGCCTCCTTATTACGCGCAAAATAATTATTCCTCCACCTGATAGCGGGGACCCACCGGATGGGCCACCATATTTCGCGAAAAAACATTTCCCATGACTGCTGGGACCCACCAGCTACATCTTCGCACGCAAGAAAGTGCGTCCAGGCTAAAACCACGATTCGCCCCCCTGACTGTTGGGAGCCACCAGCTACATCTTCGCACGCAAGGAACTTCCTGACAGTCAGGACCCACCAGGTCGAAGCGTATGTAGCGTTGTCATTCTGGCCTGAAGTACATACTGGTCGATGTAGAGGCGCGCACGTGTCGTAGTAGAGGCGTGCACGTAGCATGTACATGTACGTACAACATCCAGTGTGCAAGAAAGAAAATACTGCCACATGCGTACATACGGGCAGGGTCTCGAATGCCTACTCGCGCATACGTACGGCCATGGCTTGTGTACATGGGGAGCCAACCGGCTGGGTTAGAACGGAATGCGTCGTCGTGTTCATCGGGAGGGCTTGGACGGAACAACCGATGGAAATGAGGCCTGGCGTACCGCAGAACGGAGGAAACGGCCTTGTGTTCGACCAGCCATGGTCGAAACGGGATCCTGTTCATCGGGAGAGGTCTGGCGTACCGCAAAACTGAGGAAATGGACCTCCTACAGTGGAAACGGGTGTCCTGTTGATCGGGAGGGGTGTGGCGTACCGCAAAACAGAGGAAACAGACTTGTGTTGGAGCGCTACGGTCGAAACGGGGGTCCTATTTATTAGGAGGGGTGTGGCATACCGCAAAACGGGACTCCACGGGATACTGTTCATATCCACCATCGACCCCCTCCAGCCTCCACGGGCTACTATTCATCCACCATCGACCTCCTCCAGCCTCCACCTGCGACTGTTCATCCATGGGCTCCTGTTCATCCAGCCTCCACCGCGTGCTACTCCACCGGCTACTGTTCAACCAGCCCTCTCCATGGGCTCATGTTCAACCACCCCTCCATGGGCTACTATTCATCCATCCCTCCACCGTCTACTGTTCATCCAGCACTCCACGGGGTGGTCCTGTTCATCCTGCCCTCCACGGGGTCCTGTTCATCCAGCCCCAACCGGCTCAATCGATCGGGGTCCTGTTCATCCAGAGGCAACACCATGGGGTCCTGTTCATCCACCCCCACCGGGAACTGTTCATCCAACCCCCCCATCAATGCTCATTGTTCATCAAGGGGCAGCATCGACCGACTTCAGTTAGCAGCAGTAGAGAACGAATCGCTCGATCGGGTTGAGTTAACAGCCATCGATCGATCACTCGGGTTCAGTAACGCGTAGCCTTCAGTGCAATCGCTCGGGTTCAGTTACAGCCCAACGCCTCACTCGGGTTCAATTAGAGCCCAACGCCTCGCGTGCGTGTACGAGAGAAATACGCATCGCTCGGCCCCGACCACCCACCGTAACCGGGAACACCCCGATATTTTCCTCGCCCTCGCTTCTACCATGGTTTTTTCTGTCATGGAAACCCAAAGAATGTCATGCAGCTGCGTCTCCGGCCCGCCCAGGACGAAAAGCCCGTTTTCTATCATGATTTTTTGTCATAGAAGTAGGAGCCCACCACATCTATGATGATACCAGGTTTTGTCACAATTATCGTCATAGAAGTGTCATAAGTATGAGAGATTTTTTTTCGTTCGGCCCAAAATCTCACGGATGTGTCTTTTTTTTAGTGAGCCCTGCGTGCCTCCACTTGCTGATCCAAGACGGCGCTCCAGTCTTGGAGCTCCCACGCGCGCTTCTGCGCGGCCTCGCGACGGCATTCAGGTTCCCGAGCCTCTTCCAGAGCTCGGGAGCAGGCCTCACGGGAGGCTGCGAGGGAAGCCTCGGCCTTCGCATTATCGAGCTCGTGCTGGTGGCGCCCGAGGTTGATGGACACCTTCAGCTTATGCCGCTCCTCCACCAGCCGAAGACCCTCCGCCACGAGGCGCGCATCCACATCCACGAGCTCTTCACCAAGCCGGTTCATCGCGCCCATCACCTCCCGAAAGAGCTCGTGGCGAACAACGCTCCTTTCTCGCGCCGACCCAATCATGCTGCTGACTTCATCCTCCGTCGCAGGGACCACGGATGGGGCCCGAAGTGGCTCGCCCCCTCTCAGCAGGGGACTAGAGGCTGGCATCCACCCGTTAGTGGGGAGGGCCTCACGAGGGGCCCGAGCGAGTGAAGGCCCACTACTTGAAGAAGACCCCAGGATCGAAGCCAACCAGCCGCCGTCCACAACCAGAGGAGGAACCCTTGGCACGCTTGCTGTGCTCCGAGCAAGGCCGCAAAGAAAAGATGGCGAAGGCGCAAGCGCAAGACACTACTACCTCTTGAGCACTGCATTGGTTTTCCCTTGAAGAGGAAAGGGTGATGCAGCAAAGTAGCGTAAGTATTTCCCTCAGTTTTTGAGAACCAAGGTATCAATCTAGTAGGAGGCCACGCACGAGTCCCTCGCACCTACACAAACAAATAAATCCTCCCAACCAACGCGATAAGGGGTTGTCAATCCCTACACGGTCACTTATGAGAGTGAGATCTGATAGATATGATAGGATAATATTTTTGGTATTTTTATGATAAAGAGAAATAAAAGATGCAAGTAAAATAAATGGCAAAGTAAATAACTAAGTATTGGAAGATTAATATGATGGAAGATAGACCCGGGGCCATAGGTTTCACTAGTGGCTTGTCTCAAGAGCATAAGTATTTACGGTGGGTGACCAAATTACTGTTGAGCAATTGACAGAATTGAGCATAGTTATGAGAATATCTAGGTATGATCATGTATATAGGCATCACGTCCGAGACAGGTAGACCAACTCCTGCCTGCATCTACTACTACTACTCCACACATCGACCGCTATCCAGCATGCATCTAGAGTATTAGGTTCAAGAGAATAGAGTAATGCTTTAAGCAAGATGACATGATGTAGAGGGATAAAGTCATGCAATATGATATAACCCCCATCTTGTTATCCTCGATGGCAACAATACAATACATGCCTTGGTTCCCCTACTGTCACTGGGAAAGGACACCGCAAGATTGAACCCAAAGCTAAGCACTTCTCCCATTGATAATTCGAAGAGACTTGCAAAGATAACCAATCATACATAAAAGAATTCAGAGAAGATTCAAATATTGTTCATAGATAAACTTGATCATAAACCCACAATTCATCGGTCTCAACAAACACACCGCAAAAGAAGATTACATCGAATAGATCTCCACAAGAGAGGGGGAGAACTTTGTATTGAGATCCAAAAAGAGAGAAGAAGCCATCTAGCTAATAACTATGGACCCGTAGGTCTGAAGTAAACTACTCACACTTCATCGGAGGGGCTATGGTGTTGATGTAGAAGCCCTCTGTGATTGATGCCCCCTCCGGCGGAGCTCCGGAAAAGGCCCCAAGATGTGATCTCATGGGTACAGAAGGTTGTGGCGGTGGAATTAGGGTTTTGGCTCCGTATCTGGTAGTTTGGGGGTACATAGGTATATATAGGAGGACGAAGTACGTCGATGGAGCAACGTGGGCCC
>NC_041392.1:291156121-291162162 GCF_002162155.2 Triticum dicoccoides
GGGGGGGGGGGGTAGGCGCGCCCCCTACCTCGTGCCTTCCTTGTTGATTGCTTGACGTAGGGTCCAAGTCCTTTGGATCATGTTCGTTCTGAAAATCACGTGCCCGAAGGTTTCATTCAGTTTGGACTCCGTTTGATATTCTTTTTCTGCGAAACCCTAAAATAGGCAAAAACCAGCAATTATGGGTTGGGCCTCCGGTTAATAGGTTAGTCCCAAAAATAATATAAAAGTGTATAATAAAGCCTAATAATGTCCAAAACATAATATAATATAGCATGGAACAATAAAAAATTGTAGATACGTTGGAGACGTATCAAGCATCCCCAAGCTTAATTCCTGCTCGTCCTCGAGTAGGTAAATGATAAAAACAGAATTTTTGATGTGGAATGCTACTTGGCATAATTTCAATGTAATTCTTCTTAATTGTGGTATGAATATTCAGATCCGAAAGATTCAAGACAAAAGTTCAATATTGACATAGAAATAATAGTACTTCAAGCATACTAACTAAGCAATTATGTCTCTTCAAAATAACATGGCCAAATAAAGTTATCCCTACAAAATCATATAGTATGGCTATGCTCTATCTTCACCACACAAAGTATTTAAATCATGCACAACCCCGATGACAAGCCAAGTAATTGTTTCATACTTTTGGTGTTCTCAAACTTTTTCAATCTTCACGCAATACATGAGCGTGAGCCATGGACATAGCACTTTAGGTGGAATAGAATGGTGGTTGTGGAGGAGACAAAAAAAATGGGAAGATAGTCTCACATCAACTAGGCGTATGAACGGGCTAGGGAGATACCCATCAATAGATATGAATGTGAGTGAGTAGGGATTGCCATGCAACGGATGCACTAGAGCTATAAGTATATGAAAGCTCAACAAAAGGAACTAAGTGGTTGTGCATCCAACTTGCTTGCTCACGAAGACCAAGGGCATTTTGAGGAAGCCCATCATTGGAATATACAAGACAAGTTCTATAATGAAAAATTCCCACTAGTATAGGAAAGTGATAACATAGGAGACTCTCTATTATGAAGATCATGGTGCTACTTTGAAGCACAAGTGTGGTTAAAGGATAGTAGCATTATCCCTTCTCTCTTTTTCTCTCATATTTTTTTATTTGGGCCTTTTTTATGGCCTCCTTTTTTTTCGTCCGGAGTCTCATCCCGACTTGTGGGGGAATCATAGTCTCCATCATCCTTTCCTCACTTGGGACAACGCTCTAAAAATGATAGGAGCATGTCATAGTAAATGGAACGGTGGAAAGTTGCATGGAAATATATCTCGGAATGGTGGAGCGTGTAGCAATATGACAATGATGGAGCGTGTCATAGTAAATGGAACGGTGGAAAGTTGCATGGAAATATATCTTGGAATGGCTATGGAAATGCCATGATAGGTAGGTATGGTGGCTGTTTTGAGGAAGGTATATGGTGGGTGTATGATACCGGCGAAAGGTGTGCGGTATTAGAGAGGCTAGCAATGGTGGAAGGAAGAAAAGTGCATATGATCCATGGACTCAACCTTAGTCATAAAGAACTTATATACTTATTGCAAAAATCTACAAGTTATCAAAGGAAAGTATTACGCGCATGCTCCTAGGGGGATAGATTGGTAGTAAAAGACCATCGCTCATCCCCGACCGCCACTCATAAGGAAGACAATCAATAAATAAATCATGCTCCGACTTCATCACATAACAGTTCACCATACGTGCATGCTACGAGAATCACAAACTTTAACACAAGTATTTCTCAAATTCACAACTACTCGACTTGCATGACTCTAATATTACCATCTCCATATCTCAAAACAATTATCAAGTATCAAACTTCTCATAGTATTCAACACACTCATAAGAAATTTTTTATTAATCTTGAATGCCTAACATAATTAAAGAAAATTACCATGCTGTTTTGTAGGACTCTCAAAATAATCTAAGTGAATCATGAGATAACAATAGTTTCTATAAAGCAAATCCATCGACGTGCTCTAAAAGATATAAGTGAAGCACTAGAGCAAAACTATATAACTCAAAAGATATCAGTGAAGCACATAGAGTATTCTAACAATTTCCGAATCATGTGTGTCTCTCTCAAAAGGTGTGTACAGCAAGGATGATTGTGGAAAACTAACAAATAAAGACTCAAATAATACAAGATGCTCCAAGCAAAACACATATCATGTGGTAAATAAAAATATAGCTCCAAGTAAAGTTACCGATGGAAGTAGATGAAAGAGGGGATGCCTTCTGGGGCATCCCCAAGCTTTGGCTTTTAGGTGTCCTTAGATTATCTTGGGGTGCCATGGGCATCCCCAATCTTAGGCTCTTTCCACTCCTTGTTCCATAATCCATCAAATCTTTTACCCAAAACTTGAAAACTTCACAACACAAAACTTAAAGTAGAAAATCTCGTGAGCTACGTTAGCGAAAGAAAAGAAAACACCACTTCAAGGTACTGTAATGAACTCATTCTTTATTTATATTGGTGTTAAACCTTCTGTATTCCAACTTCTCTAAGGTTTATAAACTATTTTACTAGCCATAGATTCATCAAAATAAGCAAACAACACACGAAAAACAGAATCTGTCAAAAACAGAACAGTCTGTAGTAATCTGTAGCTAACGCAAGATCTGGAAGCCCAAAAATTGTAAAATAAATTGCTCGATGTGGGGAGTTTATCTTAAACATCTGTAAAAAGAATTAACAAAATAGCACTTTCCAAATAAAAATGGCAGCAATTCTCGTGAGCGCTAAAGTTTCTGTTTTTTACAGCAAGATTAAGAAGACTTTCCCCAAGTATTCCCAACGGTTCTACTTGGGACAAACACTAATTAAACACAAAAAACACAACCAAAACAGAGGCTAGATAAATTATTTATTACTAAACAGGAGCAAAAAAGCAAGGAATAAAAATAAAATTGGGTTGCCTCCCAACAAGCGCTATCGTTTAACGCCCCTAGCTAGGCATAAAAGCAGTGATAAATCTAGGTATTGCCATAATAATAAGATAGATCATTAAAACTCATTTTATATTCTCTATGTTCGGTAGAAAGTTTTCTTTGAGGCAAGAAAAAGTAATCAAAAGGGCTAAATTTAATGGGACAAAAGTCCCCAAGATCAACTTTGGGAGGTATAGGTTCCTCTTTTGGCCCTTTGTATTTGTGGCACCCCGGCTCAGAGAAAACTGGAACGCCCCGTATTCCAGCCCAAAGATCGAGGAGAAGTCTTCTGGAATACAGCACTGCTTAGCATAGAACAAACAGCTTACTATTATTACACGAATATGAATACAAGGTCTCCGATATTACAATGAATAACATCGGCACGGCGACACTACGCCATCCTCAGTTGCTCTATGCAAGCAGCAGAACAACTCGAAGCGGCGGAAAAACTACCGGCAGCAGAACAACGATGACGGTGGTGAACTCCAATCCGTAGGGACTCCGGCTAGAATGCGTATCCTAGCTCGCGAACACAGGAACAACACCAAACAAGCAAGCAATCCAGGCACGACCTGCAAGCTGGCATGACACGCTAGGTCAGTACATTGAATGTACTTGCAAGCTCACAGTAACCAGAAGCATTCAAGACAAACAACAGCATGGCAATTACAAATTAATCAGGGATTAACATGAGATCATCAGAATAACATGGCATGAATAATATGGACATGATACAGGTAGAACAACATGAGCATGGCATGAACATATGAATCTGACGATACTAGCATGCAACATGATGACACTATATGCACCATTTATTCTGCTCGGGTTACCTCGTAACCATCACATGCATCACTTACCATCCTCGGACATCATACGATCATCTCAGGATCAAATCAAGCTTGGTATAAACAATACCATAGTAATCATTAAACGACCACAAGGAGCTTGATCTTTACCCATGATTCTCGCACAACATCACGAATATCCAACAACTCGGTATCCTCGATACCATAGTGATCATCCCGACGATCACAACCATGACCAACACTTGGTCGCAAACGGTGATCTTTCCGGCGATCACAACCAACTTATCTCATCCTCGAACCGGGGTTGTTATTAATCAAGTTATTATTAATACTGTTGACTCACGGTGTGACCGACACGAACTGGGCCCTTATCCGCGGGCGCGGCTATCGATAGATTTAATATACAAACTCTGCAGAGGTAGCACACTGTACCCACACCACGAAACCCTGGTCTCGCACTCCCATTCGGGTGGACCAAAGCGTTCCGTCAAAACCGTCCTACTTCCATGACGCTCTCTAGCCACTCCAACCAACTCCCGTTTGGGCTAAGTCTTGGGTGGCCCCGTGCCTACCAAAGGCACTAAAAGCCACCTCGTGGAAAAAACGGTCCCAAATGGGGACATGATCTCAAAACCAAACACGGGCACAAAAGGCTTATGCCATCCTACCTGATCAGGGTAGCGCCCACGCATAACCTTCCCTCGTAGGAGGCACCGGTGAGAGGCATGAAAATAGACCCAGTTAGGACCTCCCCATAAGGTAAGCGTGGTTGCACTGGTCAGTTTCGATATGGTGGCACCATGACTCAACCAACAGTTGTTCAAGTTCAATTTAATCCGGTTAAAATTGAATGCAATATGCTGATCCATGATAAAATAACATGATGTATATACAAAGCATGAGCATGATATCAACATAAGCACAGGATGCAACATAACTGTCCATCATATTAACTATGAAATAATCTCCAATTGAACATGGCATAATGACGAGCATAAACATTACAAGTGCAACACTACTCATAGTATAACATGACCACTAGCATCAACCATAAATAACATGCAAGAACTCATCAATAACATTACCGAGTAAACACTTAACCAACTAGTAGTAAAGGAACAATGCATATTAACAATACTCGGTAACTGATGTTAGTCATGCCCCGAAGAACATGACCAACCCAACATGTACTACTATCAAGCATGGCAATATGAAAGTAATACTAGCAACTAGCAGGGCAGGATAACCAGGTGCATCACAACATAGTAAGAAAGTAAGCACTAACCCAGAAACATTACCGAAACAACGATAACCATATTTTAAACAAGCAATCATTTAATAAATATTCAAGTTGAAGACCATGGCTACTGCATGACTATCATGCAAGTGGGTATTGTGGCTTGCCTGGGGATGAAGAAGGCACCGGGAAGAAGTGCGGTGAAGCCGCGGAAAGATTTGCCGGAAACAGTTCTCTCTCGGAGGGGCTCATTTGGAGTTAGGATCAAAAAGTTAGGATTGCTTTTCTGCCAGGGACCCATCTGTAAAGAAATGTTTTTTAGACTGGGCCAAAACAAAAAAGCTGAAAGCGCATTCCTGGAACTACGCTTTCGGGACAGTGAAGGCGCATTCTCGGCCGAAGCCGCAGCTGTTTACGCTTTCACTGAAATGAAAGTGTATTCGTGAGAATACGCTTCCACTTAACCACGTGGACAGTGGAGGGGCCGGGCGTGGGTCGCTGATGTGCGGGTCCCGTGGGTGGGGCATGTCACTTATCCAGGTCAGCGTGGCGGGACCGGGCCTTGAGCAGCTGACAGGGGGGGCTGCCTTATCCATCTACTTCTCTCTCTCTGCTCGCCTGGCTTCTTCCTCGTGCCCGACGAAGAATAGAGGAGAGGTTGGGCTGGGCTCGGCCGATGTCTGGCTCCGGCGACTCCGGTGGTCCCTGGCGAGGGCGAGGCTGCCGGCGGTACTAGGGGGAAGCGCCACGCTCGGCTGAACCGGTTGGAGGCGCTGAGGAAGAGAGGGGTCGTGGCGGCTCGCAGCAACAAAGAGCATGGCGGCGGCGACTAAGCTTGGGGACGACGACAATAGAGGCTCCGGCGATGGGCTGAGAGGGCATGGAGGTTCGCCGGACTCCAGGGAATCCTATGATGGTGGCTAGGGGAAGAGTAGGGCTCTAGTGGCCGCGAATTTAGGATGAGGAGGCCCACGGCCATGGCAGCAATGGTGGAGCAGGAGAGCTCCAGAGGCTCGGGTGGATGGATGGGAAGGTT
>NC_041392.1:291162460-291206381 GCF_002162155.2 Triticum dicoccoides
GGGGGGGGCTGGTGGTGAGGTCGAACGGCCTCGGGACGGCTTAAATAGACATCAGGGGAGGAGGTCGAGTTGGCACCGCCGCGGACGCGTGTCCGGCACCGCGGACGCATGCCCTTGCTCGCGAGCTCAGAGGTAGACGACATAGGAGGAGCAGTGGAGGCTCTCACGGGGCAGAGGAGGCCAAGGGGGAAGCAAATGAAGTAGTCGAGCGCCATTAAAGCTTGGTCGGCCACAGTGCGTCCGTGGGCACACGACGGTTTGCGTCGGTGAGCAAGCGGACGGAGGGGGAGATGGGTCCAGGTGATCGGCGACGACGAGAGGAAGTAAATGGACATGCTCATGCGTGCTAAGACGACGAGAGGAGGAGGGGCCCGAGCACAAGCGACGTTCTAGGCGCGGCTGATGCACGCCAAAGCGGTGGTCACCATGCAGACTTGCATAAAGAAGAGCCAAATGGCTGGCAATTGTTGTCTAGCGGTAAGTCCTTCCTGAGGCGGTTTCAACTGCGGTGGTAGTTTGGTGAAAACGACTCTAGTTAAAAGGTAAGCAACCTCTGAAGTTTACTGCATTAAACTTGATCAACTAAGTTTGATCAACAGAGAGATGCTATGGGTCAAATGTTATGTCTGGGGTGTTTAGGCTAGGAAGGACTACAGTACTAGGGAGTTTGAGGAGATTTGGATCAAGATTTAAGAGAGTTGCTTTGCAACTACCAAATATGGTCCAGAATCAAGATTAGGATGATGCACTCTGATGAAGCATAAACTTGAGTTCAAATTGGGCAAGGCAGAGTCATTAGGTCCTATGAAGATGCTCAAAAGGTTTTATACCAATTGGATAAACCAAAATGTTACTTCCTTCACAAACATTTCCACTGACCAGAAACTTGCAAAAATTCTAGAGGAATAATGGCTTGATGAACCATGCCCAAAATGGGTGGAGTTAAGTTATATGGATAACAGAAGGCCTAGAAAAATTGGCAGCCATAATGGAGCAAGATAAAATATACTTGCTTCACAAACTGAAATTTTGGACAGAATCAAAGAATTGAAGGTGAGCTCATATGGAGGCATGACATCAACTCTACTTTGGTGGAGAGCTATGATATGAGGGATCATGCAAAATGGCAACTCATTTGGATATGCCTAGCTTGTACTTCCTTCACAACCAGTTCCCTCAGACAGGAACTTTGGAAATCATAATTAAATAATTACTAGGCAAATGAGGTTGCACTTTGGCATGTGGAAATGATATGGACAGGAAAATGTGTCCAAGGAGTTTGAGGTCAATTGGGAAAAGGAAAATATCACTTGCTTCACATTCTGCCATTCAGCACAAAATACAAAATGAATTATTTGAGCATGATGATAAACATGACAAATGAAATATTTTGTCATATTTGAGAAAGATATGACCCAAACAATTTATGAGAATTATTTGGGAATTTTAGGAGTGATGGAAATAAAGGTTGCTTCACAACCTAGGGCAATTTGAGTTATTCCTTTAATAGAAAAGGAATATTCCCAATAAAAAGAATATTGGGATTTGGGCTAGGATGAAAATGACAGGGTCTAGGGAAGGATTTGGGTATGACAAGCCACTCTGGAAACAAAGAAGAAGGCATTTTCTTCAGTTTCCAGACCGCATAGCCACGGAAAAAGAAACTCAAGCAAAAACCTCAGAAAAACAAAAGAAAAAAGAAAGGGCCAAAAATAAGGCTGTCATAGTATTGCACAACCAATTCATCATTGTACGCATTCTTTTGACAGAACTTTGTGAGCCTATACTCAAGAGAATATCCTAGTTCATTATTTTGAATAGCCAAATCATCATTAAGTTCAGAAATTCTATCAACTAGAACATTGGTAGGAACCCTTTTTCTAAGATTTTCATTGAAAGCAACATAGTCTAGAGATTGAAAACGCATTATTTTCTTCTTGATCAAAAAGGATAGCCTCTGTGGGAGGACGGCAAGCGTGCACCCTATAATGCGCAAAGATTTCTTTGGCCCTTTTATTATGAATCTAAACTCATGAGCCAAAAAGATAGTAGCGACACGCTTAACAGAATAATGCTCAATATTAGAAAATTCTAAGAAAATCCTTTGTATGCAAGGATGCATGTGTATAAATTGTCTCTCAAGTTCAACTACAAGCAACGCGATAGTGTCCGCAAGACTACTAGTTCTATGAAGGATAGAACTACCCATAGATGGCAAAGCACCGGCACAAGTAAAGAAATCTTGGATAACTCCTTTTCCAATAATATTACCACTACCAATATGGAATTTTTTTTGTATGTAAGATAGGGGGTTCTTCAGTAGGAGCATCAGTATTTTTCATGATATTATTATTGTCCATATCGACAATAATTTCCCTGATTTCAGACATAACGACAGAAAGTGCAAGGGGCAAAAAGAGGCAAATAGAGAAAGAGAGGGAGGATGGGGAGAGAGAGAGGGCGAATAAAATGGCAAGGGTGAAGTGGGGGAGAGGAAAACAAGAGGCAAATGGCAAATAATGTAATGCGGGAGATAAGGGTTTGTGATGGGTACTTGGTATGTCTTGACTTGCAACGACGCCACAAGTGACTCGTTGTCGGGAGTCAAATCTTGACTTGTATTGCGCGAACCTCCCCAGCAATGGCGCCAGAAATCCTTCTTGCTACCTCTTGGGCACTATGTTGGTTTTCCCTTGAAGAGGAAAGGGTGATGCAGCAAAGTAGCGTAAGTATTTCCCTCAGTTTTTGAGAACCAAGGTATCAATCCAGTAGGAGGACGCGCACGAGTCCCTCGCACCTACACAAATAAATAAATCCTGGCAACCAACGCGATAAGGGCTTGTCAATCCCTACACGGTCACTTATGAGAGTGAGATCTGATAGATATTATAGGATAATATTTTTTGGTATTTTTATGATAAAGAGAAATAAAAGATGCAAGTAAAATAAATGGGAAAGGAAATAACTATGTATTGGAAGATTAATATGATGGAAGATAGACCCCGGGGCCATAGGTTTCACTAGTGGCTTGTCTCAAGAGCATAAGTATTTACGGTGGGTGAACAAATTACTGTTGAGCAATTGACAGAATTGAGCATAGTTATGAGAATATCTAGGTATGATCATGTATATAGGCATCACGTCCGAGACAAGTAGACCGACTCCTGCCTGCATCTACTACTATTACACCACACATCACTGCTATCCAGCATGCATCTAGAATCTAGAGTATTAAGTTCAAGAGAACAGAGTAACGCTTTAAGCAAGATGACGTGATGTAGAGGGACAAACTCATGCAATATGATATAAACCCCATCTTGTTATCCTCGATGGCAACAATACAATATGTGCCTTGCTGCCCCTACTATCACTGGGAAAGGGACACCGCAAGATTGAACCCAAAGCTAAGCAATTCTCCCATTGCAAGAAAGATCAATCTAGTAGGCCAAACCAAACTGATAATTCGAAGAGACTTGCAAACATAACTAATCATACATAAAAGAATTCAGAGAAGATTAAATATTGTTCATAGATAAACTTGATCATAAACCCACAATTCATCGGTCTCAACAAACACACCGCAAAAGAAGATTACATCGAATAGATCTCCACAAGAGAGGGGGAGAACTTTGTATTCAGATCCAAAAAGAGAGAAGAAGCCATCTAGCTAATAACTATGGACCCGTAGGTCTGAAGTAAACTACTCACACTTCATCGGAGGGGCTATGGTGTTGATGTAGAAGCCCTCTGTGATCGATGCCCCCTCCGGCGGAGCTCCGAAAAAGGCCCCAAGATGGGATCTCATGGATACAGAAAGTTATGGTGGTGGAATTAGGGTTTTGTCTCCGTATCTGGTAGTTCGGGGGTACATAGGTATATATAGGAGGAAGGAGTACGTCGGTGCAGCAACAGGGGGCCCATGAGGGTGGAGGGCGCGCCTAGGGGGGTAGGCGCGCCCCCCTACCTCGTGCCTTCCTCGTTGATTGCTTGACGTAGGGTCCAAGTCCTCTGGATCATGTTCGTTCCGAAAATCACGTTCCCGAAGGTTTCATTCCGTTTGGACTCCGTTTGATATTCCTTTTCTGCCAAACCCTAAAATAGGCAAAAAAACCAGCAATTCTGGGATGGGCCTCCGGTTAATAGGTTAGTCCCAAAAATAATATAAAATATATAATAAAGCCTAATAATGTGCAAAATAGAATATAATATAGCATGGAACAATCAAAAATTATAGATACGTTGGAGACGTATCAGACACCTTGATGACGGGCCGACTCCCACGGTTGACCCCACGACGTGGGCAGCACACGAGCCTGCGGCGCTTGAGTTTGGCGGGGGAAATGGGGTGAGAGGGAGCTGCTTCTCAGGAGATTTCGCGGCCTTGGCAGAAGGGGTCCTGAGGAGACAATCATCAGGAAGGAAAGCAACCCGCAGAAGATCACCAAGATGAGGTACTTACTCGTCAACGGCAATGCACTTCCTCCGTTTTAACGGACCAAAGGTGCCGCTGCCGCAGCTCGGGGACCCCTTCCTCTTGCGGAGTTCCTCGAAGTCTACGCAAAGCCGGTCGAAGCGCTGGACATGGCGGCCGACACGAGGCACAGCTGGAGAAGTGCTCGGAGGGGCAGCCTTAGAAGCGCCAAGCTGTGGGCATCTATTCGGCTTTGCCTCACAGTGACTTGCCGAGGCCTTAGGAGCCCCGGCCTCGGGAGACGCGGGCTGCGTCGCCCCTTAAACCGCCGCCCCAGGGCAAGAGTCACGAGTCCCCGAGGTCGAGGCCTCAGGAGCCTTAGGCCGCATCAGCATCTTGGCACCTTCACTATCGGCCCCCTGCGGTGCTTGCCCCCATGCACCCACACTTGGGGCAAGCTCGACGCCAGCGTCAAGGAGAGGGACCACGACGATGGGGTTCTCACAGGGCCCCATGAGGCCAACTGGGCGCAGCTCCCACTCATCGAAGGAGGGCATTGCTCCACGAATGTCATCTTGTTCAAGTAGCGGTACCAAAGGCAACTCCTCCTCGACAAGTCGTCTGGCAACGGGACGCCTGTCAGGACCTCAAGCACCGTTCGCCGCGCCTCAAGGGGGAGCCCTGACTCCTGAAGTCTCATGTGGTCCTGGCTGCTGAGCAACGCCCACATCGGTCGAGAGTGGCGCTGAAGTGGAGCGATTCGGCACCGGACGAAATCCTTCACCACCATAGCCGCAGTCACGCCAAGGTCTTTGAGCCACCTCAACCTGAGCCAGACGGGGGAAAGGCGTGGATCGGCGAGCCTCCGGTGGCACCAACCAGAGCTAGGAATTGCGGGCCCTGACGGAGAGGAGAGCAGGGGGCTGAGCACTCCGGCATCAACAAACACCCACCGTGTCCGAAACTTGCTCGTGGATGGTGGAAGTTCGAAGTCGATCCCGTCACCGGCCATCGCCGCCACAGCCTGAAAGCTCAGGCATCCGGAGCTCTGCCGAGGATCAATCAGGTGCAACAAGAAGAACTGGCGGAGAAGAGCCATGGAAGGCGCAATGCCTACCATGGCCTTGCAAACAAAGGTGAATACGACAAGAAGGGTCACGAATTGAGGATCAAGGTGCAGCATATGGATCTGATAATGCGTAAGCACAACGTTGAAGAAGGCAGTGAAAGGAGGGACCAAGCCAGCCCAAAGGGCGTCGATGAAGAAGGGGACCTCAGTGGCCCGCCGGTCGATGCGAGCGCGAGATGCAAGCCAAGCCACATCTTTCCCCACTCATTGAAGCTGGAGGCGAGCATGGGACGCACCTTGCCTATAGCCTCATCGTTGAGCACCAGCGATGGGCCAACTGCGGGCTCGGCGGCCGGGGGCGCACTAGCCGAAAATAGAGGCTTCTTCCCCTTATCCCCTTGCGTTAGCACCATGGCGATGGGGCGAGCAGAGCTAAGGTCGGATTGGAAAGAGGAACAGAGTCCGGGGGGAAGTAGAGGGATTGGAGGAGAATGGCGCAAGCAATGGAAGAATAACTGTGTAGACCTCGGTGGGCATCTAGCCAGGCGGGTATCAAGGCAGCATGGGGAAGCGGAGGCGCCCACGTCCAATCAACCTCCACTAGTCGACCAAGGCCGCAGGCTATTGGGGCCCGCGGCGCTCCGCACTTAACCTTTGGCTTTGCCTCGGAGCCAAGCCTGAGCGCACCTTGGGCCTGGGGGCTACTGTCGGTGTTCTGGGAACGGGGGTCCCCATACTTGCCTACCTGCGGCCCACGGTGTGGCTTTGCTAGAAGGCCTGTATGACCCATCTTCATCAGCAAGGCATTCAATACCCTCGTGAGGGGCCAAGCCTCGCGAGGCGGATGACGCAAGACCTCCTCAGGAGCGGCCTCACCAGGCTGGCTCGCGAGGGGCGGAGAGATCAAGGCACGACAAACCTCGCGAGGTTCCCGTGACGTGAGCCATGACGATCAAGACCAAGCGGGCGCCAGCGGGCGCAGCGTCCTTATTTCCTCTTTGGTGCTAAGGGGGCAAGCGCAGGCGCGAAGTACCGAGGTATCAAGCAAAGGTTTCCATATCGGTGCAACGAGACCAAGACCAGTAGGGCAGCAAGACGGAGGTCACCATGGAGCCCAAGGCGGCATCACCACCAGAGCCTTCTGCAGGCGAAGACCGCTTTTGTCAGGATAAGCTTTACTAGCTGTGCCCTTTCAAATTGTCTGTTGTTGGGTCCCTTCCTGCTCAAAATTTGGGGAGAGGACCAGGTCTGCTATAAATAGAACTATCCACCACCATAGCTAGGGGGTCAGATCAAGAGAGACCATAACAGACACAAGTTCGCCAAGCACAAGAACACCTCAACCTCATGAGGCTGTTCTTCCCTTTGTACTATTCATCCTCAGCCCGAGAAGCAATCCACCACCACCACACTGGAGTAGGGTATTACACCACAATGGTGGCCGAACCAGTATAAATCTTGTGTCCTTTATGTTGCGAGTTCATTGAGTTAGTCCGTAAGATCTTAGCCGAGCTAGGACGTGGATTGGTAGGGAGGAGATCTTCGCGCGCACCCCAGTGTTCGAACCTTAAGGGTTTTGCCGGAACACGTGATCCGACAGAAGCCATCCAAGACATGTCTATTGGCAAGATTCGTCCAACGGAGGTGAAGGAGAGTACCTCGTCCGTCCAAGTGGAAGCTTCTACCTCATAACAAGGTGAACCAAGAGTTAACATGGAAGCATCCACAAGTGGGACACACCAAGATGAAGAAAACGAGTAAGTACACCAAGATGAACCTCATTGTCGGTGTCAAAACCGGCGGATCTCGGGTAGGGGGTCCCGAACTGTGCGTCTAGGCCGGATGGTAACATGAGGCAAGGGACACGAAGTTTTACCCAGGTTCGGGCCCTCTTGATGGAGGTAAAACCCTACGCGCCGCTCGATTGATATTGATGATATGGGTGTTACAAGAGTAGATCTACCACGAGATCAGAGAGGCTAAACCCTAGAAGCCAGCCTATGGTATGATTGTATGTTGTGATAGTTGTCCTACGGACTAAAAACCCTCCGGTTTATATAGACACCGGAGAGGGTTAGGGTTCCACAAGGTCGGTTACAAAGGAGGAGATATCCATATACGTATTGCCTAGCTTGCCTTCCACGCCAAGTAGAGTCCCATCCGGACACGAGACGAAGTCTTCAATCTTGTATCTTCATAGTCTAACAGTCCGGCCAATGGAGATAGTCCGGATGTCCGGAGACCCCCTAATCCAGGACTCCCACAGTAGCCCCTGAACCAGGCTTCAATGACGATGAGTCCTGCGCGCAGTTGTCTTCGGCATTGCAAGGCGGGTTCCTTCTCCGAATACATGACAGAAGAAGTTGAATACGAGGATAGTGTCCGACCCTGCAAAATAAGTTCCACACTTTGCCATAGAGAATAATGCTCTCGCAGATCTAATCCGCTAGCTTGCTTTGGCAACATGACGTTACGTCATGGCCCGGTGATTATTCGAACCGTTTCTTTTAACCGGCCCCGCACATAACACGAGGTAGTTTTTCGAGACGTTTTGTCAAAGCAGAGATCGTGTCCCCCTATTACGGGATTCTCATCAATACGGGTGTGGGTAAACCAACCGCGTCATCAATTGCGGCGCTTGGGGGATAAGCGAGTTTTACTAGGCAAGTGGGGATGTTTAATTTTATCCGCTCATATAAAGGGATAAGGATTCACCTTTCTATCCACGCCTTCTTCCTGCTCTGCTCATCCGCTCCCGCATACTCGAGCTCTAGTGCCCAAGCTCTCACTTCCACCTCAACCTTCTCCAACCATGTCCGGAGCGGGAGGCAAGTGGATGGTCTCCTCCGTCACGGAGGGAGACGTCAAGAAACTGAGGAGAGCCGGATACCTGCACGACGACATCGCGCACCGACTCCCAGATGAGGGACAGCTCATCCCCACCCCCGAGCCCCATGAGAGGGTGGTATTCCTCACTCATTTCCTCCGCGGACAGGGATTTCCTCTTCATCCCTTCGTCCGGGGGCTCATGTTTTATTACGGCCTGGATTTCCACGATCTGGCCCCGAACTTCATCCTCGACATCTCGGTGTTTATCGTCATGTGCGAGGCCTTCCTCCGTATCAAGCCCCACTTCGGCTTATGGCTGAAGACATTCAATGTCAAGCCGAAGGTAGTGAGTGGCCGCCAGGCGGAGTGCGGAGGCGCCATGGTGGGTAAGATGCCCAACATCACATGGCTCGAGGGCACCTTTGTGGACACCATAAAGGGGTGGCAATCGAGGTGGTTCTATATCACCGAGCCGCGCGACCCCGCATGGGTAGCGGCCCCCGAGTTCTGATCTGGCATCCCCATGCGGCTCACCTCCTGGAAAGAGAAGGGCATGTCCTGGGGTAATTCAAAAGAGCTGACCAGACTCCAGTCATGTATTCAGAACATGTTGGATAAGAAGCTCAAGCTTGTCAACATAGTCCAGGTTATGCTCGTTCGCCGGATACTCCCGTGCCAACAACGGGAGTTTACCTTGTGGGAGTTCAATCCGGCGCAGCACCGAACTCTAAACAAGCTCTTTGACACGACTCATGAAGATGCCTGGAGGGTGCTTTTCAAGGGCGCCGCGGTCCCTCCCCCCATTACCGAGGATCGCGGATTCAGCGCGAAGCGCCACGCCAGTGCAGTAAGTTGTTTTACCTCTTATAGGATATTTGTTTTATATATATATAGATTGGCTCTATGCGGGATCTAAACTCCAGTAATTTTGACAGGACTGGCAGAAGATGGCCGGACAGATCGACTGTCCGGCTCCCTTGCCCGAAGGCCCCGAAGACGCTCTTCTGATGAAGATGCTGACTCCGGCCCCTTATAAGGTGCCGGAGAAGACCAAGAAGGCCAAGGGAGCTCGAAAGAGTTCCCGACGCCAGGCGTCGTCGGACTCATCGTCCGATGATTCTGTGGTGCACTCTTCCCCCGAAGATGAGGAAGAGGAAGAGGAGGCTCCCCCACCGACTGGGGGAGACAAGAAAAGGAAGGCCGCCCCAACTGGGGAGGCCGAAGGGTCCAAGAAGGGAAGGACGCTCCTTCCGGACAGCTCCACCGCCGCCGACGAAAGTGAAGACGAGTGGTTTCCTAGGGGAAAGCCCCCGGGGAGATCGTAAGTATTCGGATACCAAAGTAACCCATAGGATTCCTTTATCGCATTGCTTTCCCTAACGCCGAATCAATTGTGCAGGCCGCCCCGAGCCAATATCGAGGTATCCTCAGACGTCTCCCTGGGTGCGTCGGACATGGATAGCGATCCAGTCCCGACGGCCACCTCCCCTCATCCGGCCGACGACACCGAGGTGCTGTCTCAATAGGCACTGGATCGGGGGGGGGGGACAGTCTCGGAGGTGCCTCAAGGCGACCTTCCGGACTCCGGGAGCCGAGGGGACGGGGTCCCCGGAAGCTCCGAGTTCGGCGCTCAACCGAACACCGCGCCGGACCCTCCAACGGATCCGAGCTCGGGCAGGCGGTCCCCTTCTAAGGAGGGTGAGACACCAGTGCCGGTGACCTCTGTTCACCCAGAGGCGCCGGACACTATGTTGGAAGCACTTCACAGCGCTTCCATCAAGGAGGAGCACCGCACTATCATGAGTGCGGTGATCCAGAAGGTTCAGTCCGCGAAGAGCCGATTGACTGAAGCCTGTACTAGCCTTCTAACAGGCTTCGAGGTAAGTATTTTAAAATGTAGTAGAAGTGTTACCGCATAGACAGTAGCCCCTGATGTTGTGTTCGGTGTTCACAAAGAAAAGCCGAACAGAGGATCAAATAATATCGCAGGAGTCTAATATAAGTATGTCAACATGCACATGCAGGCTTCGCTGCTGGCGTCCGCCGCACTAACGGCGGAGGTCGCCGTGTTGAAGGAGGCCCTCAAGGGGTCCCAGAAAGAGCTCGGCCTTGCTAAGAGGCGGCTCGAGGAGAACAAGGGTAAGTAATACCCTGTATGTAGATGAGAAAAAGGGACGCGATTGCTCAATGACAGGATCATTGTATGTTTGCCAGGGGCCACGACCAAGGTGGCGACCCTGAAGCAAGCGCTGTCCCAGGACAAAGAAAAGGCGGCCCAGGAGCGCACCGAGCGAGAGAGGCACGAGGCTCGAGTGGGCGAGGTGCAGCAAGAGCTCCAAGCTCTCGTGATGAAGCACGAGGCGTTGGAGCTTGACTTGAAGACGAGAGAGTCTGAGCTTGCCGCGGCCTGTGAGAGCACGAAGAGTGCCAAGGCCGAGGCCTAGAAGGCCCTTCAGGAGATCAACGCGATGAAGAAGATAGCGGCGGGTAAGGCTTTCTATATGCAAAGCAAGCATGCAAGGGTGAATTACCGATTACTTACCCGAATCTGGAGCTCTTCAGGAGCATTCGTAGATTTGCCCCGCAGTGTGTCTGATGCCACACTATTCTACCAGGCCGAGGACGGAAGCTCGACAGAGAAGCTGTTCTGGTATCAGTATGCTGAGGCCGAACATTCGGTGCCAATGAGTGACCAGCTGAAGCAGATGGCCGAGCTACACAAGGCGGCCGATCAGGCCATGAAGGGCTTCATACTCCGGTTGTGGCCTGGCGACGCCCTTCCGAACAGCTTCTTCGGCCTGGTGAGGCGGCTTGTGGATGCCTACCCACGGCTGGAGGTCGTCAAGCGATCCGTCTGCATTGAAGGTGCACGCCGGGCCTTCGCCCGTGTGAAAACGCAGTGGGTCAAGCTAGACGCCGTGAATCTTATCAAGGAGGGGCCGTCGGAGGGCAAGGAGCACCACCACCCCGAGATGTACTATGAGGGTGTTCTGCCGGGCGCCCGTCTTATCACGGATGAGTGTTCACAAAATGTATTATTTTGAAAGAGACTTGCTCATTTTTTATCCTGTGTAATGAAAACTTGTTTCATATGCGGTATGCAACGCTTGTGTGAATTTAAAATATTACCTTCTATTTGACTGTTTATCCAATCTGAGAGATGGCTAGTCCTCGGCTTCTGCCCCCATGCCACGAGTGCCGGGGTGTTCGGGATAAACCTGAGCACTCTTGTTCCCATGTTTGGGTCCTTCGAGGGAGGTGCTCAGCACAACGAACAAGGCAACCAGACTAATAATGCTTTATCACTCTCAGTTAGCCATAGAATTCTATAATTTTAAATTTCGGCGAAGCCCCTGGTATTCAAAAGGCCGAATTCGGGGCGCGATACACGCCTGTAAGCCGGACGGAGCCGGCCCCTCGCCCTAAGCGGCATAAGTCTTTAGGGACTCGAAAAACCTCGCCGAACAGCGACCAGTCTCTCGCCTTATCATAACAGTCAGTTTTAGCTTTCTCTTCTGAGGTGCTCGGCCCGGCAGAACCGGGGCACAATCGCAGTAGTTCTCCTAGCGCTACCTTAGCCGATAGAGCGGAACGTAAGGTACCAAAACATAGGAGCCGAGCAAACCTAACATTTGACCAAAGACATGATTCGGAGCTGATGCATATAATGCTATAAGTTCGGGGTGCCGCACTTGTGAAAGTGTTCGGACTTTTTACACCATATTGTGGGTACGTAAGCCCCTAGTGCATTGGCCGTACCATAGTGTACGGTTGCTAGGCGTCATTAATGAACACATAGATATGTATACATATATCAAAAGTGCGATAATAATCGTAATGTCATGCATTGTATATTAAAAAATTGCATTAAAGCAGAGTGATACAGATAGTGTAATGAGCAAAAGAGTAGGACTATGTCCCTTCCAAGGGCGAGCTGAGGAATTATGTGAAATCTGTAATCCACCTGGGAATTCCGTAGTCGTCAGCCTCCTTGGTTGCTGTATCATGTGTTCGGTAATAGAGCTGCCGGACAATGTTTCCAGAGATTGAAGTCCTGAAAGAAAAAGAAAAATAACCGAACGGGAAGCCCCTGGTGCGGTTTAGGCCGCGTTTTGGGACGTGCCGTAGTTGTGCCACCCCCTCCCCATCTGTGCCCATGGTATTTTTAATGTGTAATGATGTACGCACGGCACGAACAACATCGTTGGGCTGGGATTGGGGTGGCTGTCGTATTGCTACGCGAGCTCAGATCGCGCCAGGCGGTCTATTTGCCGATTGCCCCGAGCGCGCTTGAAGGTGTCCGGGCTTTGAAACGCCGAACTGGTAGATTGCCTTGACAGGCTGCTTGGCGCTTCTGCTGCGAGGGCCGCCGTGTGCTCCTCTGTTCGGAGAGAGCGCTCTGTGTTTCCATTGACTATAATAACTCCGCGAGGTCCTCGCATCTTGAGCTTGAGGTATGCATAATGTGGTACCGCATTGAATATAGCGAATGCGGTTCGTCCGAGCAGTGCGTGATAACCACTGCAGAACGGGACTATATCAAAGATTAACTCTTCACTTTGGAAGTTATCCAGGGATCCGAAGACCACTTATAGTGTAATCGAGCCTGTGCAGTGGGCCTCTACGCCTGGAATGACGCCTTTAAAGGTCGTCTTTGTGGGTTTGGTCCTTGAAGGGTCTATACCCATTTTGCACACTGTGTCCTAATAAAGCAGGTTCAGGCTGCTGCCGCCGTCCATAAGGACTCGAGTGAGGTGAAATCCATCGATGATTGGGTCTAGGACCAGTGCGGCGAATCCGTCATGACGGATACTAGTGGGGTGGTCCCTGCGATCGAAGGTGATCGGACAGGAGGACAAAGGGTTGAACTTTGGGGCGACTGGCTCCAATGCATATACATCCCTGAGCGCATGCTTCCGCTTCCTCTTGGGGATGTGGGCTACGTATATCATGTTCACCGTCCGCACTTGCGGGGGAAACCTTTTCTGTCCTCCAGTGTGCGGCTGCCGAGGTTCTTCCTCGTCATCGCTATGCGGCCTCCGCATCCGGACAGTCGAGGATTTGGTTTTTGTTTGTAAGGAACCGAGTCCAGAATTGCCTAGCCGATTCTTCTGGATGCTGAATTATGTGGCTCAAGTCATCGGCATCTGGTGGTCGCACATAAGTGCCCTGAAAGTTGTCGAGGAATGCGGCTTCCAGATCCTCCCAACAGCTAATTGAGTCCGCTGGCAAGCTATTAAGCCAATGTCGTGCTGGTCCTTTGAGTTTTAGTGGGAGGTACTTGATGGCATGTAAGTCATCACCGCGGGCCATGTGGATGTGGAGGAGGAAGTCCTCAATCCATACCGCGGGATCTGTTGTGCCGTCGTATGATTCAATGTTTACAGGTTTGAAACCTTCTGGTAATTGATGTTCCATTACTTCATCTGTGAAGAATAAGGGGTGTGCGGCGCCTCTGTATTGGGCTATATCGCGACGTAGCTCGTATGGGTCCTGTCCGCTGTGTTCGGCCCGGACGGATTTGCTTTTATTGTATCCGGCGTGACGTTTACCGTCTCGTAGAGTGGTGCGCCCTCGTGATCCGTAGATCGATCTTGAGTGCTTTGCTTTGTCCTCCAATATGTCTCGCAGGTCTGGCGTATCTCCCCATGCCTTTTTATTTGGATGTCATTGGCGTGGAGGCTGAGCTTTCGGCAGGAATGCCTCTCTATCGTGGCCACGAGGTGGCCAGTCAGCCGTATCATACGCTTCTTCCTCCAGTCGGGGTAGTAACCTGCGCCTTGGGTAACTCTTGGAGGGACGCTCGAGTTTATATTCCTCGGCTGCGAGGACTTCAGTCCATTTGTCAGCTAGCAGATCTTGATCAGCTTGAAGCTGCTGCTGCTTTTTCTTCAGGCTATTTGCCGTGGCCATAAGCCTATGCTTGAAGCGCTCTTGTTCGACGGGATCCTCTGGTACGGCGAATTCATCGTCGCCGAGTGAGGGAGTCCTGGATAAGGGGGTGTTCGGATAGCCGGACTATACCTTCAGCCGGACTCCTGGACTATGAAGATACAAGATTGAAGACTTCGTCCCGTGTCCGGAAGGGACTTTCCTTGGCGTGGAAGGCAAGTTGGCGATACGGATATGTAGATCTCCTACCATTGTAACCGACTTTGTGTAACCCTAACCCTCTCCGGTGTCTATATAAACGGAGGGGTTTAGTCCGTAGGACAACATATACAACAACAATCATACCATAGGCTAGCTTCTAGGGTTTAGCCTCTCCGATCTCGTGGTAGATCTACTCTTGTACTACCCATATCATCAATATTAATCAAGCATGACGTAGGGTTTTACCTCCATCGAGAGGGCCCGAACCTGGGTAAAACTTCGTGTCCCTTGCCTCCTGTTACCATCCAGCCTAGACGACAGTTCGGGACCCCCTACCCGAGATCCGCCGGTTTTGACACCGATATTGGTGCTTTCATTGAGAGTTCCTCTATGTCGTCGCCATCAGGAAGGATGCCTCGCCCCGTCTTTAAAGATGGCACCGTTGCTAAGGGAGCTTTGGCTGTCGGCCAAACCCTTCGGCTAGGTGGTTTCCTTATGACCGCCTGTTCGGCTTCTGCGCCGATGATGACCTCTCGAGCCATCGAAAACAATCTTCATGTTAGCTTGGAACTCGCCGAGCAGTTAGATCCAATGGAGCTCTCCTCCATAAACGAGCTCTTGGATAGCTTCGCCGCCCTGGGAGCTTGGAACTCGCCGAGCAGTTAGATCCAATGGAGCTCTCCTCCATAAACGAGCTCTTGGATAGCTTCGCCGCCCTGGGAGTCGCTACGAATTACGACCAGATTGGGCCTAAACCCGATCTGAGAGAGATTAACTCTCTCCAAGTCACCCATCATGTTGCCGTGGTAGAGGGACAGTGCGGCGACCCTTCATCTATCTTAGGGACTCGCTACGTCCAGATTCCCGATCCCTCCAAGCCGGATACCCGCGGAGGGGAGGATATCACTCAAGACCTGAACTTAGAGTCAGGCGACGGGCTGGATTCCTTGGACAACATCCAGGAATCCAAATTTTTGAGTTCGGAAATTCCTCGGCCTCTGAGCCTCAGATGGGGTGAGGCTTCGGATTTAATTCCACCCACCCACCCAAACATAAGCGATCTATCCAAAATCAGGCAAGAACCTGATGAAACAATACATCATTACTGGGCCAGATTCCTCCTGGTTAAGAACAGGCTAAGGGACTGGCGTGAGGAAGACGCAATCTCAAGCTTCTGCAATAATTGCACGGACAAGGGAATACTCAACACCATAAGTCACCGTGATATTACACGCTTCGCTGACTTGGCGTCCATTGCATGAAAGTACTGTGCGATGGAAAGCGCCTGGAAAACTGAAATAAAATTTTGGGATAATCCGGCCCTGAATACAAACCCAGTCTGAAATAAAAGGGTGCATCATCACCAGACACCCGGGTCAAGCACTAAAAAGAAAAAACCCTCTACAGGGCATGGAACCGTACTGGAAGGATGGCTTAATGGACCCTGAAAAATTCACAGTACAGAGGACGCCACACCAACTCACAGCCTTAGAGCATGTTGGATACTCCGGCAGGTGGCCAAAATTGGCGAAAATCTCCTAATTCCGGAGGCCACAGAAAGCCACCTCAGAGACACCAATACGGTATTAACAGTCTTCAAGACTTTCGCATCAAATAATATGCGAAAAAGGACACTCCGCAGCCTTGCCGAAGTCTACAAAGTAGCAACAATAAACCCATGGAGTGACACGGCTATTACCTTTAACGCCAGTGATGAACCTAAATTCCGAACAGCCCGAGCACCAGCCGCATTGGTCCTCAGTCCAATAGTGGACGGCTTTCGTCTTACCAAGGTACTCATGGACGGTGGCAGCGGATTGAACCTCATTTATGAGGAAACCCTTCAAAAAATGGAAATAGACTGGAACCGCATTGAGCGAAGCAGCACAACCTTTAGAGGAATAATCCCCAGTCGGGAAGCGCGCTGCATAGGAAAAATCACACTAGATGTGGTGTTCGGCATGCCGGATAATTACAGGTCCGAAGAGATCACGTTCCATGTGGCTCCGTTCAGCAGCGGTTATCACGCTCTGCTAGGGCGGGAAGCATTTACAATCTTCCAAGCAATACCCCATTACGGGTACATGAAGCTCAAGATGCTCGGGCCTAACAGGATCATCACTCTCGCTAGTGATCCAGACATAGCACTCTGCGCTAAAAACAACACAGCCGCACTGGCCCTCGAGGCACTATCCGAAGCCCTAGCGGCTGAGGAACTGACTGCGCTGCGCTCTACGGTGAATAGGGACGATGTGGTCCTCGACAAAAGATCCAAGTCCACCTCCTTTAAACCGGCGGACGAAATAGTCAAATTCCAAGTCCATCCAACGGACCCCAATAAAACAGCTTCCATCGGGGCATAGTTAAACCCTGATGTAGATGCCGCACTGCGAGAGTTCCTACGAGAGAACTAGGACATTTTCACCTGGCACCCTTCAGACATGCCAGGAATCCCACGCAGGCTGGCTGAGCACAGCTTAAATATCCAAACAGGATTCAAACCTGTCAAACAGGCTCTTCGGCATTTTTCCGAACCTAAGAGACAGGCCATGGGAGAGGAGCTAGCAAAGCTATTGGAGGCTGGATTCATCAGAGATACAAAACATCCGGACTGGCTAGCAAACCTGGTGATGGTACCAAGGAAGGACAAATCTTGGCGCCTGTGTGTTGATTTTAAAGACCTTAACAAGGCTTGCCCAAAGGATCCCTTCCCCCTCCCCCGCATCGATCAAATTATCGACGCTACCACAGGACACGATTCGTTGTGTTTCCTCGATGCATATTCTGGCTACCATCAAATCAAGATGGCAGAACCAGACCAAGCCGCAACGGCATTTATCAAACCATACGGCCCATTCTGCTTCAACATGATGCCCTTCGGGCTCAAAAACGCCGGCGCAACATATCAGCGCATGATTCAGACATGTCTGGCAAACCAGATCGGCAAAACAGTGGAGGCATATGTAGATGATGTGGTCGTCAAAACAAGACATGTCAAATCCCTAGTAGACGACTTGAGGCTCACATTTGATAACCTCCGAACATACGACATCAAGCTCAACCCGGAAAAATGCGTTTTCGGTGTTCCAGCCGGAAAGCTCCTGGGCTTCATTGTATCCGGTAGAGGAATTGAAGCAAATCCAGCCAAAATCCGAGCTCTGTCGCAACTGGATATCCCAAAGGACCTCAAACAAATACAAAAGTTAACCGGATCTGTGGCGGCTCTAAGCCGCTTTATCTCCTTCTTGGGAGAAAAGGCCCTACCCCTTTACCGCCTCCTTCGGCGCACCGAACACTTCGAATGGACGGATGCAGCCACGGCCGGACTCGACGAAATAAAAGCCATTCTGGCAACAAACCCAGTCCTGGCCGTGCCAAACATTGGCGAACCAATGCTATTATACATTGCAGCAACACATCAGGTTGTAAGCGCAGTGCTCGTCGTCGAACGAGAGGCGGACGAACACAAATTCCCCCTTCAAAAGCCGGACTATTATGTGTCCACTGTCCTCACTCCCTACAAATCACGGTACCCGCATTATCAAAAGATTGCGTACGCGGTATTCATGGCATCCCGGAAGCTACGACACTACTTTCAAGAGTGTTCAATAACAATAGCCTCGGAAGTACCACTTAACAATATCATAAACAACCGTGAAGCAATGGGCTGGATTGAAAAATGGGCCATTGAGCTCCTCCCATTCGACATAACTTATAAGCCACGGCGAGCCATCAAGTCACAAGTCTTGGCCGACTTCGTCGCAGAATGGACGGAGGCCGAACTCGCTAAAGAGTACGGCACATATTCAAATTGGATCATGCATTTCGACGGCTCCAAGATGTTGGCCGGACTGGGGCCTGGCGTCGTTTTGACATCCCCCACAGGAGACACAGTTCAATACGTACTCCAGATTATGTACATGGACTCCAACAATGCAGCCGAATATGAGGCCCTTCTACATGGTCTCCGAATGGCAGTATCCATGGGCATTCAACGCCTAGAGGTGCGCGGGGACTCGAACCTCGCAATATCCCAAATAAATGGAGACTTCGATGCCAAGAATCCAAAAATGGCAGCTTACCGCAACACCGTCCTAAAAATGTCAGCTCGGTTCGAATGGCTTGAATTCCACCATGTAGCCCGGGAAAATAATCAGGCGACAGATGTCCTGGCATGCATCGGCGCAAAACGCGATGTAGTCCCCCCCCAACATCTTCTTGGAAAGGCTGTTCAAGCCATCCGTAGTATGGGAAGGGGAGCCAAACAATAACAGCCCGGACCCAACCGCACTGCCAGACACCGAACATTCCGACACAATCGGAGGCTCTGCCAATGAAATAACACCTTCAGCCCACGTAATAATGGCCGTTATCGCCACGTGGACGGAACCATTCCTCGCCTACCTTACTAGGCAGGAACTCCCCGAGGACCAAAATGAGGTACGCTGCATAGTGCGGCGATCCAAAGCTTACAAAGTCCACGAGGGAGAGCTTTATAAGAAAAGCACTACCGGAGTCCTTCAAAGGTGCATCTCCGAAGAGGAAGGGCGGAACCTCCTGGCTGAAATTCATGCCGGACTTGGCGGTCATCACGCGGAAGCTCGGTCCCTTGTAAGCAAGGCCTTCCGTACAGGCTTTTATTGGCCGACGGCCCGGGTAGACGCCCAGGACTTAGTCCAACGATGCACCGGTTGCCAGCTCTTTGCAAACCAAAGCCATATGCCACCCACCGCCCTCCAAACTATCCCCATCACTTGGCCCTTCGCGGTGTGGGGGCTTGACATGGTTGGACCCCTTAAAGGCGGAACCCACAAGCAAAAATACTTACTGGTCATGGTGGATAAGTTCACCAAATGGATAGAAGCCAAGCCTGTTAAGACGGCCGAATCCGGACCGGTGATAGACTTTATATCCGGGGTTGTACAGCGTTACGGTGTCCCCCACAGCATCATCACGGATAACGGCACGAACTTTACGGCCGACGAGGTAAAATTCTGGTGCAAAAACATGGGCATCAAGCTCGATTATGCTTCCGTCTATCACCCACAAACTAACGGCCAGGTCGAACGTGCAAATGGTCTTATCATGAGCGGCATCAAACCCAGATTAGTGCGGTCCCTCAAGGAATCTAACACGCACTGGGTAGAGGAGCTCGACTCCGTACTCTGGGGGCTGCGGACCACGCCGAATCGCACCACCGGATACACACCATTCTTTATGGTGTACGGCGCAGAGGCAGTTTTGCCTTGCGACATAATTCATGACTCACCTCGAGTGCGCATGTACAAAGAAAGAGAAGCCGAGCTCGATCAGCAGGACAGCTTGGACGCATTGGAGGAGGAGCGTGACGTGGCAAAAGCCCGTTCCGCATTCTATCAACAGCAGGCTCGAAGATACCAAAGCAGAGAAGTACGGGCCAAAAATTACAACGTTGGCGAATTAGTTCTACGACTACTGGACAATAAAAAGGACAAACTCAAGCCCAAGTGGGAAGGTCCCTTCATAATTGACCAAGTCCTGACTGGTGGAGCGTACCGCCTGCGGGATGCATCGGATAACCGACTCGAGCCGAACCCATGGAACACAGCCCGTCTCCGAAGATTCTATGCCTAGTGCCGGACTCTGTGTTCGTCTCCTTCCTCTGTCCATTTTTTATATACTTTCTGTCTTACACTCCTCTTCTTCTCTCTCTCTCTCTCTTATAGCCTTTAAAGGCTCATAAAGTGACGCGCTATCCGCACTCATTAAACCTGGGGGCTTCTTTAAACAGAAGCTTATTTATACGGGCTTCATGCTCAACACATGTGTCACACTTCCGCATGTACCTTTTATTCACCATTATATGCATCAATATGACTTAAGTTTTGGCCAAGCTGGGTTGCCTCGCTCCTGTGCTTACCCCTACGTTCCCGATTGTTCGGCTAGGTGGTAAAGGGAGCACCTCTGCGATTGTTACTGCCGGGTCAGCCGGACGTGTACCTCAGACTGGGTGAAGCCGAAAGCTAGCGTTCGTAAGGGAATATTCGGTTGGTGAACTAAAGATGATCTTTTTTATTTTTATCTATATGCCCCCAGATATTTTTCCTGCGTTTCTTTTCGCAGCATGGACATGCACCTTAGGGCATGCCTCCCAGGGAAAGGAACCCCTAACGGAACTATTCTCCCTGGAAGATGTTTCTTACTAACCATGTAATATAGCATAACTAGTCGGGCACTTGTCTGTTCACGCACTAATGACCCCTACGCCTGGTCTCCATGCATTCCCCGGTTCCTATATAACCGCATGGGAATTCGGACACACTCCGGACCGTCAGGTCCCGAGGCTGAAGTGAAAAGGCCGGCCATGACAAATGATCTACAATCCGGCTAGAAGGCATTATAAATGTCAATTAAATTACATAGTCACTTTGATTGATTGTATTCCTCTTTAATACCATCTAACAGGCTGTCTAATTTATAGTCCTGCTGGGAATACTTTGCGGCCACTTCTACTTGGCCGTATACTAAGCTTACAGGGATCTCCTTCCCATCGGGCCCTACAGGACCGACCTCAGCCATGTGGTTGGGGTCAGCCTTTGTGTACCGCATCTTCACCATGGCCCAGGCCTCCCTAGCGCCTTGACGGCAGGCCGATATCTTCCACAATCGGAAGCGCCGCCGTGCTCCCTTTAGCTTCTCCGCAAGCTCTCCAAGACCTTCGGGCATGGAGACAGATGGCGACAGGGCCTGGGCGACGCCTTGCATCGCCTGCCGAACTCGATCGAGCAGTTGCGAGAGCTCGGGAAGAAGGTCACCCATAGAACCGGGCATCTCCTCTGCAGGATGACCTGTTAGCACACCTACAGACATTGCTCTGTTAGTCGACATCCCCGTCGAACTTTCTTTCAAAGATTCGTTCAAGCACATACTAAATATGCCATGCCGAAGCCGCTGATTCTCCTTCACGGAGTCCGACAGCTGGGCACGAACATCTTTCAGCTCGACGCCCAGGTTGGTGTTGGCATCTTGGAGATCGTTCTTCTCCCGCCTCACCTTTGTCAGCACCTTCTCACCAGCCTTTAGCTGGCGTAGGAGGTGTTGCCTTTCCAGATTCAATCCGGCGCCATCTGCAATTTCATTTGTCAGATTCGCACCCACGCCGTGCTTCGCAAAATACTTATCTTTCGAAGTATATATTACCAGAGGGGGTCTCCTTGGGCTCCCCTGCTGCGGCTAGTGCGGCCTCAAGTTGGGCTTTGCACTCTTCCAGCTCCTTGGACAGTAGGGAATTCTTTTCTGTAAGAACCTGCATAACAAATGATCCTTAAATCAGTTATTCTAACTGTTTCAAGTCTCGGGGGCTACTGTTATATATATATAATTACCAAAATTTTCTTACCCGTATGTCTTTTAGATATTGCTCCGTCGCTCTGGCTAGACCATTTTGAGCGGCACAGAGGTACGCATCTCCCGAGTTGAAGCCATCTAACGCCCCTTGGGAGAAACAAGCGTCATGAAGAATTGTCCGGCGACGCCTGTGGTTCATGGCACTCCACCTCAGAGTTGGTGGCAGACAACCCGTCCACATCCTCCTCGGAGGAGTGTCTAGCGTGCGCCTTGCGTTCACCTCCGCCTCCGGACCAGGCTTTGGAGCCTGGCTGGTGGAGGCGCGATTGGCAGCCTCTCCAGATATAGTCCGGCGAGGTCTCTTTGTCCTGAAGAGAGGATGAGTGTCAATGTGCCTCGAAGATATAACATCTGGGATAAGGGGGGGGGGGGCGCCATACCTTTGCGCTGACGCCTCGGTCCGGACTGCACTTCTTTTCTGCCCACGGGGCCCTGCGGCCCCTCGTTGGCTTGTCGCCGCAAGTTCGGCCTTCCATTTCAAAAACCTCCCCTGCAAAGTTCGGTTGTAATCAGGAAACTGAAAACACGAGAGGGCGGACACCTATTTGGGGTACTGGGACTTCGATCTCAGTTACCTGGGAGGCCGGGATTAGCCCTGGGTAATCAGCCGTAATGGCCACCAAGGCGTTGTCCTTGCTCAATTGATGGAACACTCCATCAATCAGCTCCACAGATATGTCCGGATCCTCTTGAGAGGCCGGGTTGAGGGACCGTCCTGGGTCCTCGGGTTGTGGAGGAGGGCTGCTTATTTCCTTAACAGCCCGGCGCAGTTTCTGCATTGAAGTCGTCAGACTGAATATTTAACAATGGGAATACAAAACGGATGGGCAAGTAAATGTGACCGCTTACCCAGCTAGGGGGATTGTGCATAGAGAATCCACCCTGTGGGTTGACGTGGAGAAATTCCTCCTCTTCTCCCTTATACAAAGTGGACAAGATTTTTAGTAGAGCGGCAGCTGAATCCGGCCCCTTACGGCCGTAGCGGGTGGCGTCATCCTCCCCATTGAATTCCCACATGGGGTAGCTTCTATACTGAAGCGGCTGCACCCCCCGCATGATGCATTCTGTTGACACACGAACACATCACGTGTACCCTCGACGCCGGGGGTGATACACCGCAGCTCACGTCGAAGGAGGCCCGACCGACAGCGCGATACGCAAGACAGTCGGCGGGCGCTTTTGCAGACCCGAAACCCCGCACACCCGGGAGGGACCCCGTCAGGGATTGCGGCGGCTATGGGATGCCCTAGGTCGATTCGCTCGCCCCTAGAGCCTCGAGACTCGTAGCTCTCAAACGAAGAACAGCGAAGAACGAGAGAGAAAAACGGTGGAGAGATAAAACATAGATGAAAAAGTAGTATATTGATTTGTTCGATTGTGTGTTGTTCAATCGGCCGTCACCCCCAACATATATAAGAGGCGGCTGGACTTCCCATACAAGCAAAGGATTTATCTAGGCTTTCCTTACAAGAAAATTACATCAATTCACGTCCTAGAATCCTAGTTCTGGTCCCACTCGGATTCAGCCCGAATCTGGTCCAATCTTCTGTCTTGCTCCTTGCGTGGGCTGTGGAATCTGCATATGACTTCCGATGGAGACGGTGCAAATATAAATTATGTGTGCTTCGACGAGGCCAACAATCCGTATGTTGATCACTTTTCGAAATAAGGCCATCTTGAATACTCCACGGGGTCATCTCTAATTTCGAGTCAGACTCGTTCATGTAGCTGACTGGACCGTCCGACTCTCGCAGCGTCTCTATAGGTCGTATACTACGTCGGATGATGATGACTCCAAAAGCAAAGTTGACCGTTTCGATGTTACGAACAACTCCTATGTTGAACGCTTCTTCATCCGAAGCCATCTAGATAAGTATTTGAGCCCATCTTCAGCATCTGGTCGGATTGGCCTCGACAGTTTCTACTGTTCACGGCAGCAAGCTTTCCCGGCAGGTTACTGTTCACGGCGGCAAGCTTTCCCCGGCAGGTTACTGTTCATGGCGGGAAGCTCTCCCCCTGCAAGGTTACTGTTCACGGCGGCAAGCTTTCCCCGGCAAGGTTACTGTTCACGGCGGCAAGCTTTCCCCGGCAAGGTTACTGTTCACGGCGGCAAGCTTTCCCCGGCAGGTTACTGTTCACAGCGGCAAGCTTTCCCCCGGCAAGGTTTTTGAGGCAGTAAACGACCTCGGATGGAAATGTGTCCAAAAGCAAAGTTTACCGTTTTGACGGGACGAAAAACTTTCGTGTTGAACGTTTTCCGAGTCGAGGCCATCTTCTGGGCCAAAACACTCAGGCATTACATCAGACACTTGCCAAGACATGTCTGGTCTTCCGCGTCATATTTCGCCTCTTGACAGGGCTGCATCCAGATAGCTCTAACTTTTGCATACTAACTCAGATTGAGATGATTTTTATATCAAAATCGACCGATTCGACAAGACGAAGACAATTCATGTAGAGCATTCTTTCATCCGAGATTGTCCTGGAGGCGTACTTGACCAAAAAGCACTCAGAACACCTAAACATGACAATCTGAGTGTAGTTTTGGTCTTTGATATGATGCCGAATGATTATGGTTCAAACATCAAAGTTGTTCCACTCGGCAATATGAAATTTCTCATTTAGAATATTTTGTCATTTGAGTCCATCTCCATTGCATTCTGCACTATGCCAAAATCAGGTGTCAACACATGCCCCCCTGTTTTTCGGCAAAGCTTGCATGCCGAAAAATAATATGCATGGTGTTCGTTCTAAGGACGATGCCAACACTCCATCGGCCATTTATTTTTCTCAGGACGATAATTATTTATCGGCCATGTTTGTGCTAAGGGCGATAATCGTATATTGGCCGTTGCCTACTTAGGCTTCCTGCCACACACTCGGGTGGTACTTCTTCAAATATTTGTCATTGAGAGCTCGAGGTAACAATGCCCCCTGTATTGATTCCACCAAATATGAATTTCCGGGAACAACTCTTGTAATCCTAAAAGGACCTTCCCAACTTGGAGACCACTTCCCGAATTTTCTATCTCTTGAACCAATCGGTAGAATCACTTTCCAGACGAGATCACCAACTTGAAAATTCTTCAACTTGACTTTCTTATTGTAAGCCCTTGTCACCCTCAACTTATCTCTCTCTATGGCATTCAAAGCAGCCAAACGTTTATCAGCAACCTCATCAATGTTGTCCATCATCAAGTTATAGAAGTCTATTGCCGATAAATCATTTTGTTTGGCTATTCTCAAAGCATTCAAATTTACTTCCACTGGTAAAACAGCCTCTTGACCATATACTAGCTCATATGGAGTCACTTTCGTAGCACCATGCCTTGAGATTCTATGTGCCCATAATGCCTCAGAGAACAAGTCATGCCATCTCCTTGGATTATCCTCAATCTTCTTCTTGATGAGCTTGATTAAAATTTTATTGCTAGACTCAGCTTGTCCATTAGCTTGGGCATAATATGGGGAGGAATTGAGCAACTTTATGTTATAAGATTCGGCAAACTCTCTGACTTGGTGTGACATAAAAGATGAACCTTGATCTGTAGTTAAAGTTTGAGGAATACCGAATCTATGAATAATGTGCTCGGTTATGAATTTAATTACCTCCGTATGCGTCATATTCTTGAGAGGTACTGCTTCAGACCACTTAGTGAAATAATCAGTTGCCACCAATACGAACCGATGCCCCTTTGAAGAAGACGGATGGATTTGCCCAATAATGTCTAAACCCCATCCTCTGAAAGGCCACGGCTTGATAATAGGATTCAACATAGCAGCGGGAGCCAATTGAATATCACCAAATTTTTGACAAGCTTCGCACCCTTTATAATATCTGAAGCAATCATTAATCATGGTCGGCCAATAAAACCCAGCACGTCGTAATAACCATTTCATCTTGGGAGCCGACTGGTGAGTACCACAAATGCCTTCATGTACCTCTCCCATAGCAACTCTTGCTTGGTCCTCATCCAAGCACTTTAAAAGAACATCATCAACTGTTCGGCGATAAAGATCATCATCCCTCATAGTATATTTAAAAGCCATACGCTGAACAGCCCTGTCCACCCTTTCACTCAGATTACGCAAGTAAGCAACAATGGGCTTCCTCCAGTCGGAATTGTCACCTGCACTAGATTTTTTGTTAATGACCGAATCAGTGGGTTCTGGTTCGGCCTCTTCTATACTGGTAAGACAAGCCATCGGATTTTGAGAAATATGAAACATGCCATGATCAACATGGTATCCAGATGCTTGTTGTGCCAACTCATTTGCTTTCCAGTTGTCATGTCTAGATATATGTGCAATGCTAAAACAATCCAAAGTAGAAATTATATCTAGACATTTATCAAGATAAACATTAAGTGATTCGTCCAAACACTGAAAGACTTTGGATATTTGCTGTACCACTAGTAACGAATCACCATAAGCCTCAATATGTGTAACACCTATAGCAAGTAACATCTCTAGGCCGAATAACAATGCTTCGTATTCGGCTTGATTGATTGTGCAAAAATATTCTAAGCGGCATGAGGCTTCAAAAACAGCACCATGAGGAGATATATAAACAATACCAACACCTTGGCCACTGCTACAAACTGAACCATCAAAATATAATCTCCATGGTATTACCGAGATAAGGTTTATATCAATATCATGCCTGTCATCAATCCGATGTTCAACAATAAAATCAGCAACACTTTGGCCTTTCATGGATTTTAGAGATTCATAAGCCAAATCATATTCAATTAAAGCATAAGCCCACTTGCCAATTCTACCACTAAGAATTGGCCTATGCAACATGTATTTGATGACATCGGTTTGACAAGCTATTATGCAAGTACTAGGCACTAGATAATGTCTCAATTTTTTATAAGCATAATATAAGCATAGACATAATTTCTCAATAAATGTATACCTTGTCTCGGCTTCCAATAAGCGTCTGCTCAAATATGTAATAGCATGCTCTTTTCCTCCGGTCTCTTGAGTTAGAACATCACCAATAACTCCTTCTGCTGCAATGTAAAGTCTAAAGGGTTCCCTATGCTTGGGTGCTTTCATCACCGGAGGAGTGCACAAATAATTTTTGATCATATCAAATTCTTCTTGCTGTTTTGCCCCCCAAGTGAAATCGGCATCATTCTTTAACCGAAGGATAGGAGTAAACGCATCAACCTTCCCTGACAGATTAGCTATGAGCCTCCTCAAGTAATTGACCTTGCCAAGGAACTTTTGCATATCTCTCTTGCATGTTGGAGCCTCCACTTTCTATATAGCCTCTATCTTTTTGGGATCAATCTCTATGCCATTTTCATGAATAATGAAACCCAAAAACTTGTCAGCTGACACGCCAAAAGCACACTTCAAAGGATTCATCTTCAGTCCATACTTTTTCATTCTTTCAAAAGATAAACGCAAATCGGCCAAGTGAGATTCAAAAGCATCCGATTTGACAACAATATCATCAATATAAACTTCAAGTATGATACCGAGTAAATCATGGAAAATCAAATTCATATCCCTTCGATATGTGGCTCCAGCATTTTTTAATCTGAATGTCATCACTGTCCACTCGAATAAACCAACGAAACTAGGGCATCGAAAAGCAGTCTTGTACATGTCCTCTTTGGCCATAAAAATTTGATTGTATCCGGCATTACCATCTAGAAAGGTAATAACCTTATGCCCAGAAGCATCATTAATAAGCATATCGGCTATTGGCATAGGATACTCATCTTTGGGTGTAGCCCTATTCAAATCTCTGAAATCAATGCACACCCTCAACTTGCCGGATCCTTTCTTCTCCACTGGGACAATGTTAGAAATCCACTCGGCGTACCTGCAAGGTCGAATGAAATTAGCTTCAAGCAGTCGACCGATCTCTTCCTTGATCCGGTCATATGTTTTCGGATTAAATTTTCTAGCCGACTGTTTATAAGGTCTAAAACCGGCCTTTATAGGCAACCGATGCTCCACTAGCTCTCGGCTTAACCCTGGCATCTCATGATATTCCCATGCAAAGCAACAAACATATTCTTTCAATAGCTCGATTAACTTAGCTTTACAATCGACTTTCAAGTTTTTGTTTATAAATGTCGGTCAAGTGACTGAACTATCTCCAATATCTACCTCTTCTAATGGATCGGCCGACGTAAAACCTTGTCCAAGTTTATCCATGTCATCCAACTCCTCTATAGACTCATACATATCGTTCTCGCTGGACCGATATTTCACAAGACATTTTTGTAACCACTCAGAGCTAGAATCCATTTAAACATATCATACCTTGGAGCCGATTGCATTCAGTCGGCTTTAAAGAGACGGGCACAAAACCATTCTTGGTTGCGCTGAGAAAATCAAACTTTGATAAGTCACGTCCCGTCAAGCAAGTAGCATTGGGATGTTGCCAATCCACCGATGCATCAGCCAAAGCAACATAGGCCGAGTTATCCGCATGAATGACTTCCACTTCATCATCAACCCACTGAATCAAAAACTGGTGCATAGTGGATGGCACGCACTGGTTCGCATGAACCCAATCACGGACTAGTATGACGTTGTAGTTACCTTGCACCTCAGCGACAAAGAATGCAGTAGCCAAAGTTTTGCTTCCGATTGTAAGCTCCACATACATCACACCTTTGGCTTCAGTTTTCTCTTTGCCTTCAAACCCGTTAAGCACTATATTGGTCTTGATCAATTCTTCATCAGGCAAGCCCAATTTCTTAAAGACCAAATAGGGCATAAGATTTACCACAGCACCACCATCAACAAGCATCCGAGTGAGCGGTTACCCATTGATATGACCTCTGAGATATAATGGTTTCAGATGCGTTACTGGTTCTTTTGGCTTCTCAAATATCGCGTTTTTAGGGCCAAAATCCAGCTGAGCCACCTCCCCTTCCTCATCTACAGCAGGAAACTCAGCAGGCAAGTAATACACCATATTGATATCCATACCTTCATGAACCGGTGTAGACTCATAGTCCAACATGTCAGCCTCCTCCTCAAGTGCATCCACCGACTCAGAAATTTGTCCAAGTGAAGAAGAAGCAATAGGTAACGTAGACGATGCGATGATTGCGTCGTCCTTTTTTGGTAGTGTAGGTGTTGCTATGATAGGCGTAGAGGCCACTGTATCTCGTATTTGTTTGGGCCTCCACACTTGTTTTGTAGGTACCATAGGCCGAGTGTCATTGAACAACTTATCCCTTTGCTTCTCAGCCTCTTATTCTGCCATCTCTTGGCTCCTTAACCTCTGTAATTTTCTCTTCTGTGTCTTTGTTAGCCCTGAAGGACACCACTTTGGCTGAGTGTATTTAGGATCTCTCGTTTTTACTCGGCTGGTGCTTGCTTCATGGTCATTAGCCGAGTGCTTTGGCGCGATAGAAAGTACCGGCTCAGTCGGTTTGCTATGCACAATTGGCTGCTGTATGGCAAATGTTTTGGTGCCCAAGATAAGTGAGTCGGCATCCGTTTTCTCCTTGCTTTTTCCCGAATCAACTGCTGCAACACTTGGCGACTTAACACACCATTCTTTTCGACTTTCCAGATGCATGAAATTTCCACTCGGGCGCAGCTTTTTACTCTGATGGAATCCGCTCGGATGGATGTCACTCAGATGGAATTCACTCGGATGGAATCCAGTCGGATGGAATCTACATGGCCACATTTTTTCACTCGGATAGCTTCCACCTGGGTGCATCCTTACACTCGGATAATTTCCACTCGGTCGCATATTTTTACCAGCCGACTGATAGTCACCGATGTTGAGCCGGTCATTATATAAGTAATCAAGTCGATCCCACACAGATTGCCTCTGCTCTTCTGAAAACTGCGCCCTTGGTCCACTCGGTTTTGTATACCGACTGAACATATCAGCTGATGGTGACCTTGGTCGTTTCAGATGAGTCGGTCGATTGAAACTAGAACCGGCCGACTGGTTAGCATACTTGGACAGCAACATATCAAAAGTTGGCTTGATCCGCTTGCGCTGCACTTTAGCTTCATTCTTCTTCCACTTGCCAACTTCTGGACTCTTGGGCTTGACAAATTTAACACGAGTATTTTCTTGCACTTGTGGTTGCCCCCCGAGTGTAGGATTCTTGATGGTGATTTTGATCACTTCCTTGCCATCGGGTTGCTTATCAAGCACAACCTGTCTCCCCAAGACCTTGTTGTCCTCCTTGTCTTTCCTGGGCTCACCGAAAATGACATTAGCTTTATTAGCAGATTCGGCTACCTCCGGCCGAATGAGTAGCTTCTTCCCCTCCAAATCCATGGTATTCATTGGAAAAAGCTGTTTATCAACTTGCATTTCAGAAAAGTTCAATCGTCCGTCATTAATGGCCGATTGTATCTGTCATCGAAAAACATTGCAATCGTTAGTAGCATGAGAAAAAGAATTATGATACTTGCAATAAGCGCGCCGTTTCAGCTCTTCAAACGGCGGCAGAGTATGAGTTATTCTAATAATTTTAGCTTGCAGCAAAGCATCAAATATTTTATCACACTTGGCAATGTTAAAAGTAAACTTCATCTCTTCATCACGATTCTTATGAATCGGTTTCAGATCATTGCAAGTAAATGGTTTGGCCTTAGATGGCCAAACAAATTCAGTAGAAAAAACCTCACCCTCATCGTCCGAGTGATCACTATCATATTCGATCATATTCATCTTTGGACGATCGGCTTTGTATCTATGCACTTCTTTGAGGTCTTTGCTTCGGCTTTCCTGAGCCAAAGCCCTTTGTAAGACTTGGTTGATATTTAAGAACTCATAGCCTTCTAGCTTTTCTCTAATGGGAGTTCTCAAACCACTCAGCACTAGGTCTGCCAAGTCTCTCTCGGTTATCACCAAACTAAAACACCGGTTTTTTGTTTCTCTAAATCTCTTGACGTAATCGGAGACCGATTCATCATGCTCCTGCTTAACCGATGTTAGATGTGACAACTTGAGTTCATTGTCGCCGCTATAAAAGTGATCATGAAACTTCTGCTCTAGCTGCGACCAAACCCGAATGGAACCATGGGGTAAAGAAGAAAACCATGAAAATGCGGTACCAGTTAATGATAAAGGAAATAAACGCACTTTCAATTCGTTCAATGAGCCTGCCTCACCCAATTGTGCTAAATATTGACTAACATGCTCCCATGTGGTTTTTGTGCCTTCTCCACTAAATTTAACAAAATCTAGAATTTTATATCCTGGAGGGCACTGGATGGCATCAAAGTACTTGGGGTACGGCTTTTGGTAAATCCGATTCCGAGGTAACTTAACTCCAAAATTCTCTCGTAGGATCTTAGCCATCTCCTCTCTAAGATTAGCTAGACCATCATCCATAGTGGACGATGACGCTTGTGGCAGTGGCATAAGAGGAGTAGGGTTACTAGCTGTAGGTAAGAATTGTGGCATGTATGTCGACCCAAAATTTGGTAGTGGTCGAGTGGTTGTAGATGTAGGTAGGGTTTGGTTCACCGCTGCCACCAAACCTGGCATGCTCATAATAGGGTTGATGGCTGCAGTCACAATCTGATTTGTATGGGTAGGACAATAAGCCATCGGCACAGGAAGCGCCGATGCAATAGGTAAAGCCAGATTAGGGTTTTGCACACTAGCAGCTACACCATCATTACCACTAGATGATTGAGATGTATTCTTCTGAGCATTAGTATTTTCTATGAAAGTATGATAGACTAGATTGTTACCATCATCAATACGACTTTCAATCTCAGCCCACTACTCAGGAGAAAAAGTAGTACTCACAGAGGGTTTGACCTGCTCGGCTTGAAGAGGAGGGAACTTGATTTCTTCAATCGGAGTGATGTTGCCTTGGCGATCATTCTTGAATTTTGCAAGGAACTCCTGCAGGTCCTTCTCCTCACGTGCCTTCTTGTACTCCTCATAGACTTGGCGATGATCAGCCGATATCTCATCAAGACTGGGCTTAATGATGTTATCGGCGTCTACCTCAGATGGCTTGGGAAGATCGGACATGGTGGATGATGATGATTGATCTTCTTCCCCAGCGGAGTCGCCAAAAAGTGTGTTGACACACGAACACGTCACGTGTACCCTCGACGCCGGGGGTGATACACCGCAGCTCACGTCGAAGGAGGCCCGACCGACAGCGCGATACGCAAGACAGTCGACGGGCGCTTTTGCAGACCCGAAACCCCGCGCACCCGGGAGGGACCCCGTCAGGGATTGCGGCGTCTATGGGATGCCCTAGGTCGATTCGCTCGCCCCTAGAGCCTCGAGACTCGCAGCTCTCAAACGAAGAACATCGAAGAACGAGAGAGAAAAGCGGTGGAGAGATAAAACATAGATGAAAAAGTAGTATATTGATTTGTTCGATTGTGTGTTGTTCAATCGGCCGTCACCCCCAACATATATAAGAGGCGGCTGGACTTCCCGTACAAGCAAAGGATTTATCTAGTCTTTCCTTACAAGAAAATTACATCAATTCACGTCCTAGAATCCTAGTTCTGGTCCCACTCGGATTCAGCCCGAATCTGGTCCAATCTTCTGTCTTGCTCCTTGCTTGGGCTGTGGAATCTGCATATGACTTCCGATGGAGACGGTTCAAATATCAATTATGTGTGCTTCAACGAGGCCAACAATCCGTATGTTGATCACTTTTCCAAATAAGGCCATCTTGAATACTCCACGGGGTCATCTCTAATTTCGAGTCAGACTCGTTCATGTAGCTGACTGGACTGTCCGACTCTCGCAGCGTCTCTGCAGGTCGTATACTACGTCGGATGATGATGACTCCAAAAGCAAAGTTGACCTTTTCGACGTTACGAACAACTCCTATGTTGAACGCTTCTTCATCCGAAGCCATCTAAATAAGTATTTGAGCCCATCTTCAGCATCTGGTCGGATTGGCCTCGACAGTTTCTACTGTTCACGGCAGCAAGTTTTCCCGGCAAGGTTACTGTTCACGGCAGCAAGCTTTCCCGGCAGGTTGCTGTTCACGGCGGCAAGCTCTCCCCCGGCAAGGTTACTGTTCACAGCGGCAAGCTTTCCCCGGCAAGGTTACTGTTCACGGCGGCAAGCTTTCCCCGGCAGGTTACTGTTCACAGCGGCAAGCTTTCCCCCGGCAAGGTTTTTGAGGCAGTAAACGACCTCGGATGAAAATGTGTCCAAAAGAAAAGTTGACCGTTTTGACGAGAAGAAAAACTTTCGTGTTGAACGTTTTCCGATTCGAGGCCATCTTCTGCGCCAAAACACTCACGCATTACATCAGACACTTGCCAAGACATGTTTGGTCTTCCGCGTCATATTTCGCCTCTTGACAGGGCTGCATCCAGATAGCTCTAACTTTTGCATACGAACTCGGATTGAGATGTTTTTTATATCAAAATCGACCGATTCGACGAGACGAAGACAATTCGTGTAGAGCATTCCTTCATCCGAGATTGTCCTGGAGGCGTACTTGACCAAAAAGCACTCAGAACACCTAAACATGACAATCTGAGTGTAGTTTTGGTCTTTGATATGATGCCGAATGATTATGGTCCAAACATCAAAGTTGTTCCACTCGGCAATGTGAAATTTCTCATTTAGAATATTTTGTCATTTGAGGCCATCTCCATTGCATTCTGCACTGTGCCAAAATTAGGTGTCAACACATTCGGTCATAACCCCGATCATGGTTAGTCCGGAATGGTCTAACAATCTTATTCGGCCCATCAGGTAAATGATGTCCCTGTCACTTTCCCTCCGAGGGCTCCGTGGACGCCAGCTTAGGTGCTTCTTTAAGGGAGCACTGTCGAATTCAGGGAGGCCGATCCAGACAGGATCCGGCAGCGGGACGTCTTCTATATAAAACCATTCCGAGGGCCAGTCTTCGGACGCCTTCTTTGGGGTTCCAGACAGATATCCGGTCCCGGCGATGCGCCACACTTCGGCTCCGCCCACTTGATACATTGACCCCTCCTTAGAGCGGGGCACAAGGCAGAATAACCTTTTCCATAGCCCGAAATGAGCCTCGACGCCTAAAAACAGCTCGCAGAGGGCTACGAAGCCTGGGATATGCAATACGGAGGCAGGCGTGAGATTGTGTAGCTGGAGGCCGTAGAACTCCAGCAGCCCCCGGAGAAATGGATGGATTGGAAACCTGAGCCCCCTTATTAAATAAGGGATGAGGCATACCCACTCTCCTTTGGAGGGATTAGGGGCACTCTCCGCTTGCTCTCCGCCGTTATAGATGGCAAGACCGGCTCGAACCGGGATAATATAGGCCGGGGGGAGAAATCCCTTGGTCTGAAGCGTCACTAGCTCGCTATGTGGGACGGAGCATCTCTCCCAATATCCAGGCTGAGGGCTGGAAGGGCGAAAGGAGGAGTTGCGATGGCTGGCCATGGTGGAATGGACCTTTGTCGGATGCACTCTGATGAACACTCACGAAGGGGGGAAGATGTGGTTTGGATCTAAATCCCCGTCCCCTTAAATAGGGCAGCTCATTTACGCGGCTAGGGGTGTGAATGTAAAAACACTCAGACTTTTCATATTCGTTTGACACGTGGGAAGCGGCCATTATTGGGCGTAGAAGCCAAGGAGCACAACATCTACAAAAAACGGACTTTATTCAACAGGTACACGGAATTTGGGGGAGAACCCGCCTTGCAATGCCGAAGACAATCTGTGCGTCGGACTCATCGTGATGGAAGCCTGGTTCGGGGGCTACTGAGGGAGTCCTGGATAAGGGGGTGTTCGGATAGCCGGACTATACCTTTAGCCGGACTCCTAGACTATGAAGATACAAGATTGAAGACTTCGTCCCGTGTCCGGAAGGGACTTTCCTTGGCGTGGAAGGCAAGCTTGGCGATACGGATATGTAGATCTCCTACCATTGTAACCGACTTTGTGTAACCCTAACCCTCTCCGGTGTCTATATAAACCGGAGGGGCTTAGTCCGTAGGACAACATATACAACAACAATCATACCATAGGCTAGCTTCTAGGGCTTAGCCTCTCCGATCTCGTGGTAGATCTACTCTTGTACTACCCATATCATCAATATTAATCAAGCAGGACGTAGGGTTTTACCTCCATCGAGAGGGCCCGAACTTGGGTAAAACTTCGTGTCCCTTGCCTCCTGTTACCATCCGGCCTAGACGCACAGTTTGGGACCCCCTACCTGAGATCCGCCGGTTTTGACACCAACACCGAGGCTTGCCTCGTCTTTGGAGGGGGGCATGTAATTGTCATCCTCCTCCTCTCCGCCAGCCGCTTTCTCTGAAGACCTGGCACCTTCATCCTCCTGATATAACTCTTGCTGGAGGGGGTTTTCGTTGTTTTTGGCGCTATCCGGAGTGTTATTATCTCCTGCGCCGGTATCACCACTTTTGCTTTGGCGGGACTTAGAGCGGCGCCGCTGTCGTCGGCGCTTGGGTTGCCTCTTGGAGGGGTCATCCTCCACTATCTCGTCGTTGTTGCCTTCATTGGGTGTATCCACCATGTATATGTCATACGACGAGGTGGCTTTCCAGTGCCCTATAGGTGCTGGTTCATGTTCGTCTCCTACATCGTCGTCCATACCGTCGATGTCTTCAGAGTCGAAGTCAAGCATGTCGGTTAAATCACCGACAGTGGCTACAAAGTGGGTGGTGGGTGGGCGTTGAATTTCTTCGTCGTCCGCATCCCAGTCCTGTTGGCCATAATCCGGCCAGGGCTCTCCTGACAAAGAGAGAGACCTTGGTGAATTCAGAATATCGCTGAAGGGCGAGTGTTGAAAGATATTCGCGGCGGTGAATTCCATGACCGGCGCCCACTCGGATTCGATTGGCAGGGGCGCAGATGGTTCGGGGTCCGGAAGAGAGTCCGGCACCTTGGAGTCACGGGCTGTGCAGAGGATTATGCTGGTGTTTGGCTCGATCGCCGTCGAGACTACAGCCCCTGAGACGGTGTCTAGCCACCCGTCCTCGATTGGGGCAGTTGGCTCCGAGCTAAGGGTCGGAGCTACTGTGGGCGCGACCTCTGGAGTACCGTCCGGTGGCAGAGTTAGGTCGTGCCCATCGAGACAGTGCGGCGCGCCCGGCTATGGCTCGAATCCGTCGAAGATCAAGTCTCCGCGGATGTCGGCCATGTAGTTCAAACTTCCAAATCTGACCCGATGGCCTGGGGCATAGCTTTCAATGCGCTCTAGATGGCCAAGTGAATTAGCCCGCAGTGCAAAGCCGCCAAATACGAAGATCTGTCCGGGGAGAAAAGTCTCACCCTGGACCGCATTGCTACCGGTGATAGTAGGAGCCATCAAGCCTAACAGCAACGACACAGAGGAACTCTCAATGAAAGCACCAATGTCGGTGTCAAAACCGGCGGATCTCGGGTAGGGGGTCTCGAACTGTGCGTCTAGGCCGGATGGTAATAGGAGGCAAGTGACACGAAGTTTTACCCAGGTCCGGGCCCTCTTTATGGAGGTAAAACCCTACGTCTTGCTCGATTGATATTGATGATATGGGTGTTACAAGAGTAGATCTACCACGAGATCAGAGAGGCTAAACCCTAGAAGCTAGCCTATGGTATGATTGTATGTTGTGATTGTTGTCCTACGGACTAAAAACCCTCCGGTTTATATAGACACCGGAGAGGGTTAGGGTTACATAAGGTCGGTTACAAAGGATGAGATATCCATATACGTATTGCCTAGCTTGCCTTCCACGCCAAGTAGAGTCCCATCCGGACACGAGACGAAGTCTTCAATCTTGTATCTTCATAGTCTAACAGTCCGGCCAATGGAGATAGTCCGGCTGTCCGGAGACCCCCTAATCCAGGACTCCCACACTCATCAACCTCCTTCTCCACCACAACGAGAGAACGACAACGTCAACAATGAAGAAGACCAAGAAGAAGAAAGAGATGATGAAGAAGATGCTCCACTCCGACCCAAACAAAAGCTCCCATGAGTCCGAGTAAGGGTTTCATGAGACCATCCCGTTAAACAAATCTTCAACGATATTCAAACCGGGAGAATCACTCGCTCCAAAAATTGTTTGGCTAATTTTTGCGAACATCATTCATTCATCTCTAGCATCGAACCTTTGAAGGTTGAAGAAGCATTGGAAGATTTGGATTGGATAAATTCCATGCACGAAGAGCTACACAACTTTGAGAGAAACCAAGTGTGGACATTGGTCGAGAAGCCTGACAACAACCACAACATCATCGGTACCAAATGGGTGTTTCGCAACAAGCAAGACGAAGATGGTCAAGTCGTCCGCAACAAAGCACGTCTCGTCGCCCAAGGCTACACTCAAGTCAAAGGTATGGACTATGGTAAGATGTATGCCCCCGTTGCTAGACTTGAGTCCATCCTCATCTTACTTGCCTGTGCTAATCACCATGATATCACCTTGTACCAAATGGACATTAAAAGTGCTTTCCTAAATGGTGAAATTGAAGAGGAAGTTTATGTTAAACAACCTCCTGGCTTTGTTAATCCTAAGAAACCCGACCATGTTTACAAACTTCACAAAGCTCTTTATGGTCTTAAACAAGCTCCTAGAGCATGGTATAAATGCTTGACCAAGTTCCTTATTGAAAAAGGCTTACAGATTGGGAAGATTGATTCAACTCTTTTTTACTAAAAGGGTTAATGATGAATTATTTGGGTGCAAAATTTATGTCGATGATATCATATTTGGTTCAACTAACCCTCATTTTAGTGAAAATTTTGGAAATCTAATGTCGGAGAAGTTTGAGATGTCCATGATGAGTGAACTCAAGTTCTTCCTTGGTTTGCAAATCAAGCAAACTAAGGAAGGCACCTTTGTTTCTAAAACAAAGTATACCAAAGGACTTATTCAAGAAGTTCAACATGCAAGAAAGCAAAGGTATGAAAACTCCCATGCCTACTAGTGGACATCTTGACTTGACCAAGGATGGCAAACCGGTTGACCAAGGATGGAGAAGATGTTCAACGAAGACCCAAGCAAAAGCTTTCGCGAGTTCGAGCAAGAATTGCTAAAGATCATCCCGTTGAGCAAATCTACAATGACATTCAAACTGGGAGAATCACTTGCTCTAAAACTTGTTTAGCTAACTTTTGTGAAAACTATTCTTTCATATCTAGCATTGAACCTATGAAGGTTGAAGAAGCATTGGAAGATCCAGATTGGATAAATGCTATGCATGAAGAGCTACACAACTTTGAGAGGAACCAAGTTTGGACATTGGTTGAGAAGCCCGACAACAACCACAACATCATCGGTACCAAATGGGTGTTTCGCAACAAGCAAGATGAAGATGGACAAGTAGTTCGCAACAAAGCACGTCTCGTAACACAAGGCTACACGCAAGTCGAAGGTATGGACTATGGTGAGACTTACGCCCCCGTTGCTAGACTTGAGTCCATTCGCATCTTACTTGCCTATGCTAATCATCATGATATCACCTTGTACCAAATGGACATTAAAAGTGCTTTTTCTAAATGGTGAAATAGAGGAGGAAGTTTATGTTAAACAACCTCCCGGCTTTGTCAATCCTAAGAAACCCAATCATATTTACAAACTTCACAAAGCTCTTTATGGTCTTAAACAAGCTCCTAGAGCATGGTATAAATGCTTGACCAAGTTCCTTATTGAAAAAGGCTTTGAAATTGGGAAAATTGATTCTACTCTGTTTACTAAAAGGGTTAATGGAGAACTATTTGTGTGCCAAATCTATGTTGATGATATTATATTTGGTTCAACTAACCCTCATTTTAGTGAAAAGTTTGGGAAGCTAATGTCGGAGAAGTTTGAGATGTCTATGATGAGTGAACTCAAATTCTTTCTTGGGTTGCAAATCAAGCAAACTAAGGAAGGTACTTTTGTTTCTCAAACAAAGTACACCAAGGACTGATTCAAGAAGTTCAATATGCAAGAATGCAAAGGTATGACTACACCCATGCCTACTAGTGGACATCTTGACTTAACCAAAGATGATGAACCGGTTGACCAAAAGGTTTATCGTTCTATGATTGGTTCATTGTTATATCTATGTGCTTCACGTCCCGATATCATGCTAAGTGTGTGCATGTGTGCACGATATCAAGAGGCCCCCAAAGAATGTCATCTTAAGGCTGTGAAAAGGATAGTGAGACACCTAATACATACACCAAATTTTGGCATTTGGTATCCTAAGAGGTCTTCTTTTGATCTTGTTGGCTACTCCGATTCGGACTATGCCGGAGATAAGGTTGATAGAAAGTCCACTTCGGGTACTTGTCAATTCCTTGGTAGATCTCTCATGTCTTGGTCCCCCAAGAAACAAAACTTGGTATCCTTATCCATTGCCGAAGTGGAATACATTGGCGCAGGTTCATGTTGTGCTCAATTACTTTGGATGACCCAAACTCTTAAATATCATGAGATCTATGTGAAACATGTTCCATTGCTTTGTGACAATGGAAGTGCTATTAAAATTGCTCATAATCCCATGCAACATTCTCGAACCAAGCATATTGAAGTTCATCATCATTTCGTTCGATATCATGTTGCTAAAGGTGATATTGATCTTAAGCATGTTCGTACCGACAAGCAATTGGCGGATATATTCACCAAACCGCTTGATGAGAAAGTATTTTGCCATTTGAGAGGTGAATTGAACATTATTGATGCTTCAAACTTGGAGTAGAAACTCCATTCGGATACATGCAAGGCATGAGCCTTTGACTAATCCTTGATGTTTCTCTTATGATGACGATCATATGTCTTGGATATATTTTGACCCTTGCATGTTATGTAACCCTTGTAGGTACTCGGATGAATCAAAATATATGAGATTTCCAATCACTCACATCTTGAGCAATCTCTACATCACCAAGTCTCTACAATATGGTGGTTGAAGACAAGGAAGCATGAAGCCTTTCAACATATCCTTTAACCACTTCTGTATGTCAAATTTCATTTGGTATCGAATTCATGATTATCAAATTGGATACACAAGTGCTCTTCCTTGCAAGACTAACCCATGTAGGTAGATGAACTCAAACTATAAGTGGTGCTCCAAATCTTTGATGAGTTACGTCAACCTTGAGCATCCCATACAAGTTCAACCACATGATCAAGTTCAACACCACCACCCAAGGTATGTTATTCCATCTTAGAGAAGCTTTACCCCAAGTCATGGGTCAAAGTAACTCAACAACATGTGAATACATTAAATGCTTAAACGAAAAATGGTAACCCCATTTTGATCTTAAATGATGAGTATGACCTATGATCAAGTGTTCTCACTTGACTCCTCAGTCAATATACTCTAACATAGGTGACTCTTTCACCGACCAATTCTAGATAAAGTTATGTAGTGTTTCTCTGTATTCTTGCATTTGTCTCTTGCATATTTGTTTCCCTTCATCTAGATTTCTTTTCTTTTTCTTTGTTTTTGTTCTGCATTCCCCGCATCCAATTCTTGCAAATCCTTCAGTTAATTCACTTCAAATCGTTGTGAGATCCTTTTGCCTAGTGACCTGAGGTGACAAATGTTCCCTCTGTCTTGAACTCGGTCATACTGATTCGTCTCTTTCGGTCAAGCCGAACCATTTTGGTGCAACCGAAAAATATAACTTGGTGTCGCCGATTTCACTGCAGAGAAAATAATTTGCCACTTGTTCCTTCACTTTTGTTAGAGCTCCACTCGATGATTCTTGTCCTCTACCAGCATCATATTCTATATGCTGCTTTGCTTTGTGACTCAAAGACCAAACCTATTTTGACTCATACTCCAGAAGGTCCCTTCTTGGAAATTGATGTCAAAGCGGGAGAGAGAGATCACATCAAAGCTTAATCACGTAAAAGGGGGAGAGAGTACTTCAGCAGAGAGAGAGATAATCACATCAAAGGCCCCAGATGCTTGGTGTTCAAGAGGAGAGAAGTCACATGTCTTTAAGAGGGGAAATACATGTTTGTATTATGTTTCTGTGCTCTGATCTGTTTTGCTCTGATTTTATGTTCCCTATATTCTCCCATTATCAAATATAAGGTTCAGAGGGAGAAAGACATCTAAGGGAAGGAAATCTTGAATTCATTCCATATCTTTACCTTTGGGAACATGTCTATATCTAATGGGATTACCTAGTACTCATTCTCCACATGTCATCCCAGTCTTGGTACTCTTGTGGCTCTTTGATTTGCTCTGTCTAGTAGTTGTACCTGTGATATCTAACCTTGTTTACCCAGGTTCATCTCTTCCTAAGCCAGTAAAGACTAGAAGGTAAGTATATGCATCACACTCATGTGCATGGAGATTTCTTGCTAATGTACCTATTGTTTGCAAGGAGGAATCATGAACATGAAGTTACACTCCACATATTCACATCATTTGCTTTGACGCATATAGCCAAGATACATGTAACACATTGTTTTCTCTGTCATGATTATGCATTCACATGCTCTAGCATTTCATATTGACATGGATGCATACATGTAGGGGGAGCCTATGCATGTTACATGTCTTTAGAAAGCTTTACCTGCTATTCTCTATATCTTTATCTAAAGCTTTGATGTATGTTGTCATCAATTACCATCTTTGATACATGTCTTAGAGAAAAACATATGACTGATGATAATTCATTCTTACGCCAACTTGGAAAAGAATTTGAGAGTAACTTCGAGAAAATTAGAAGAGTCAGGTAAGATCCTGGGAAAATACCTGTGGGTTAGGGCCCACTCAAGAGAAACACCATTGGAATGATTTTTAAGAGAGATTGCACCGGTTGAATTAAATGGCTCAAAAGAGATAACAACCTCGAGATATTTTGAACAAATAAGGAATGAAAATACGAATCTCCTGAGATATCTTCAGCACTTCAGATATGAATAGAGAGAGATGAGCGATTAAGAGGTGCACCAGTATGAGAAAGCATTGTGAAATGAGGAAAGGGATAAGATTAACACCGAAATCTTGGATTGAATCCACCGGGGAAGAAAAAGAATGAAGAATGATGAACTTGAAGCTCTGTTAGTATCTTCCTGAGAATTGCCAGATAAGAACATTGAAGGAAAAGAATGAAGATACTTTCCATCAATAAAAACGATACTTGATTAAGAAATCTGAGTCCTTGAAGAAAAGGGTGGGAGGGCGGGAAAAACAATGACAACTTGGCACGGATGAAGCAAACACCGTTGAGAAGACTAAGAATTGATCTTGCAGATGGGGAGAATGATGGGATCATCTCAAAGAGAAGCGCACCAGTTGAAAATAGAATTGGGATGACAATCTCGATAAATAAGAAGGATTAGTATTCACATAGGAATATGAGAACACCGTTTAGGAAAGGTATGGAATCAACACTTGACATTGAAGCAACTCGAATACCACAAACCAAAAACAAAACAAAGGATTTGGCTTGCAGAATAAGCCGGAACAAACATATGATAGACCCCATATCGTATCATGTGTCTGTTGGAAAGATATTCTAGGAGCTACTTGAATTGCCACTTATAAACTCCCGAAACTTTCTGGTTATGCAATCAGGTGTTGGGGATACAGGGGAAGCATAATATCTCACCCAAACTAACAATCCCTACATCCAGCTGTATCCATCCTTCAACACATAACCAAGAAATCTTCAGAAATCATGTACCTCAACCTTCGCAAGAGAATCTGTTATACGAGTTATGGCAATACTCCCGAACTCCCGCCCCAGTACTGGGTGGTGTCGAGGTTTTATCACCAACAAGTTCATAAAAGATATTTCGATGTCGGCGAAACTCTGGTATTCCAGAACTGCAACGATAAAATTGTGACGACAACCCCTCAGAGCTCAACTCCCCGGGACACTGCCACAACCCCTAAATGTCAGGAGGCACCAAGAACAATGTTCTCGTCACAAGATTATAGGAACGATTCCAAGATACCCGCATGATCCTAAAAAAAAATTCGTGAAATTTTAGGAGAGAAGAGTCAAAACTTCTACGTCAGGAGGCCTCACCAGAGCGACGAAGGGACTGAGGTGTAAAAATAATCCTACTCTCCGATATATATATAATCTGAAGACTCAAAACATTTTGTTCTAGACTCAACAATGTCAGCGATTCGATGAAGCAGGGGGCTCCTAAGTCGGGGAAGGCTCTAATTACCAACTTGTAACACCCACGATGCAGCTATATCTCCCACGTGTCGTGGCACGACTTAGAGGCATTGCCGCATGGTAGGTTTGTCACAAGAGGGGTAATCTTCACACAATACCATGTACTGAATAAGAAAGGGATAAAGAGTTGGCTTACAATCGCCACTTCACATAAATACAAGTTAAACATACATCATCCAGAATACAATCAAGGTCCGACTACGGAACCAAAATACAAGAAGATAACCCCAAATGCTAGATCCCCGATCGTCCCAACTCCACTACTGATCAACAGGGAATGAAACAAAACAAAGATTCAAGATCTTCATCGAGCTCCCACTTGAGCTGGGTTGCGTCATCTGCACTGGTATCATCGGCACCTGCAACTGTTTGGAAGTATCTGTGAGTCACAAGGACTCAACAATCTCACACCCGCGAGATCAAGACTATTTAAGCTTATGGGTAGGATAGGGTAATGAGGTGGAGCTGCAGCAAGAACTAAGCACATATGGTGGCTAACATGCGCAAATAAGAGCAAGAAGAGAAGCAACACAGCGGTCGTGAACTAGAAGTGATCAAGAAGTGATCCTGAAACTACTTATGTTCAAGCATAACACAAGAACTGTGTTCACTTCCCGGACTCCGCCGGACAGAGACCATCACGGCTACACACGTGGTTGATGCATTTTAATTAAGTCAAATGTCAAGTTCTCTACAACCAGATATTAACAAATTCCCATCTGCCACATAACCGCGGGCACGGCTCTCGAAAGTTTATACCCTGCAGGGGTGTCCCAACTTAGCCCATCACAAACTCTCACGGTCAACGAAGGATATTCCTTCTCCCAGGAAGACCCGATCAGACTCGGAATCCCGGTTACAAGACATTCCGACAATGGTAAAACAAGACCAGCAAAGCCGCCCGATGTACCGACAATCCTGATAGGAGCTCCACATATCTCGTTCTCAGGGCAACACCGGATGAGACATCCTACGAGTAAAACCAAACCTCAAGTTTCCCCGAGGTGGCCCCGCAGTCTACTTGTTTCTGACCAACACTTAGAGAAG
>NC_041392.1:291206697-291255948 GCF_002162155.2 Triticum dicoccoides
CAAGGGAAGGTTATAGGTTGTTAGGCAAATGTAAAACCAAGGTTGGGCCTTGCTGGAAAAGTATTATTCAAAGCGAACTGTCAAGGGGTTCCCATAACACCCAACCGCGTTAGGAACGCAAAATCAAGGAACATAACATCGGTATGACGAAAACTAGGACGTCAAGAATGGAACAAAACACCACGCATAAGGCCGAGGCTTCCACCCTTTACCAAGTATATAGATGCATTAAAGTAAATAAGATATAATAATGATATCCCAACAATATCTATGTTCCAACATGGAACAAACTTCAGCTTCACCTGGAACTAACAACGCTATAAGAGGGGCTGAGCAAAGCGGTAACTTAGCCAAACAACAGTTTGCTAGGAAGGAGGGTTAGAGGCTTGACATGGCAATATGGGAGGCATGATATAGCAAGTGGTAGGTAGCGCGGCATAGCTGTCGGTGTCAAAACCGGCGGATCTCAGGTAGGGGGTCCCGAACCGTGCGTCTAAGGCTGATGGTAACAGGAGGCGGGGGACACAATGTTTACCCAGGTTTGGTCCCTCTCGATGTAGGTAATACCCTAATTCCTGCTTGATTGATCTTGATGATATGAGTATTACAAGAGTTGATCTACCACGAGATCGTAGAGGCTAAACCCTAGAAGCTAGCATATGATTATGATTGTTGTCCTACGGACTAAACCCTCCGGTTTATATAGACACTGGAGGGGGCTAGGGTTACACAGAGTCGGTTACAGAGAAGGAGATCCACATATCCAAATCGCTAAGCTTGCTTCCACACAAAGGAGAGTCCCATCCGGACACGTGACGAAGTCTTCAATCTTGTATCTTCATAGTCCAACAGTCCGGCAAAAGTATATAGTCCAGCTGTCCGAGGACCCCCTAATCTAGGACCCCCTCAGTAGACCTTGAACTAGGCATCAATGACGATGAGTCCGGCGCGCAGATTGTCTTTGGCATTGCAAGGCGGGTTCCTTCTCCTAATACTCCATAGAAGATTTTGAACCCAAGGATTGTGTCTGGCTCCTTAAACAAACTCCACATACCAACGTAGAGAGTATAATATTCCACAAATCTAATCCGCTGACAACTTTTCATAATGTGATATCCTGCCGTGGTCCGGTCATTACGAATCATTTTTCCCAGCCTGCCATTGCACGTGTTGCGAGGAGGTTTAATTGGCATGTCTTGTTGAAGCAGAGATCGTGTTCCCTTATCACGGGATTCTCATCAATACGAGTGTGGGTAACCCAATCGTGCTTGTTAGTATGACTCCTCGATTTTAGGCAAGTTCCAAACGGCCACGCGGAGGACGCTTGGTATTCACCCTTTTTATAAAGGGGCTAAGGCATGTCCTTTTCTTCTCGTGCTTGATCCTTCCCTTCCCCCACCTCGAGTTCCAACACCCAAGGCTCAGGCTAAGTGCTTTCGACCTTCAGCCATGTCCGGATCCAACCTTCAAGGTCGGTGGATGGCCTCCTCTGTCAAAGAGGAGGACATCAAGAAGCTAAGGGAAACTAGGTATCTGACCGCCCAAATCTCGCACAGGTTGCCTGCTCAAGGGAAGGTCATCCCCACTCCCGAATCCAACGGGTGTGTCATATTTGTTTCCCACTTCCTCCGAGGGGTAGGCTTTAGTCTTGATCCCTTTGTTAGAGGGCTCATGTTCTATTACGGGCTCGATTTCCACGATCTAGCTCTAGATTCCATCCTTCAGATCTCGTCATTTATCGTCGTGTGTGATGCCTTCCTCCGCATCACCCCACACTTCGGCTTATGGCTCAAGACCTTCAATGTGAAGCCGAAGATGATCAATGGGCGACACGCAGAATGCAGAGGTTCCATAATAAGCAAAGGCGCCAATGCTCTATGGCCAAAGGGTTCCTTCCCGGAGGTGTCCAACTTATGGCAACGGGAGTGGTTTTACATCACAGCTCCCCGAAGTACAAAGTGGGCAGCTGGCCCTGCCTTCCCCTCGGGTCCCCTACCGCAACTGGTGTCATGGGTCAACAAGGGGCTGGACTGGGGGCCAGTTAATGACGTGCTGACATTGCAAAGTCGCATCCGAGATCTCCTCAAGAGGGATGTCAGTCTTGTCAAGGTAATGCAAGTTATGCTAGTTCATCGGGTCCTGCCATGCCAATGTCGATCTCTCCGTATGTGGGAGTTCAACCCGGAAGGACCGCGAACTATTCAGCAATTCTTCGGCGTGACGCTCGAAGAGATGTACGGATTTTTCTTTGGATCACGAATAAAGTGTCCGGACACCGCCGAGGATGCGGGTCTCAACTACAACTGCTTAGATACCCACGTAAGTAATTCGGCGGCCGAACATGCTGTCTTTTTATTTGTCATAAGATCATTTTGAAAAAATCACTCTCGGACAGGACTGAATAAGAAAGGCGGAGATGATCAGGTGTTTGGCCACCTTTCCCAAAGGCTCACTGGATACTGTGCTAGCCAAGATGCTTGAGCACGCACCTTATCAACTGCCATCAGGGGAAGATAAAGGGAGGAATAAAGAAGCCGAAAGCGGGCTTCACGCATTACTCATCCAAACCGGGGGAATTAGTGTCTCCGTGAAGGAGGATAATCGGGGAGAAGAATCTAGAATTCCCTCTCCCCAAGGAAGGAAAAGGACCGGCTCTGAAGACTTGGAAACGAAGGTTTCCAAACAAGGGAAGAAACCTTCGCCAGGGGGCCCTGCCCCGGAGGGCGTCCTTACCGCACAGTGCCCGCAAGGGGGCCAGCCCTCCACCGAGCTGTAAGTGAACAAGAGTACTTTTGGTAAATATATCCTGCTTTATCTCCGAGGACAATAACCGAGAGATATATCTTGTAGTCCGGCTCGTAGCCCTTCTTGACAGAGTTCTTCTTCGGGGGATCTTCTTCCGGAGATGATGGAGAGCGAAACGCCTCCCCCTGTCTCCCCGCCTCCTGGGGCAGACGACCCTGAGGTCTCATCATGGAGGATTTCTCCTGATCCGCCAAGGCCAGAAGGTAACCCTTCGGCCACCCGAAGTCCGGAGTACTCGACTCCTAAGGAGAGCAATGAAAAGAGTCTGGGATTATCCGGTGCACAACCGGACGCACTGATGGGTCTTTTGGAGCAAGCGGCTATCTCAGAGGCGCATCGTACTTTAATGGGTACGGTGGTTGAGAGGATTTCATCCGCCAAAAGTGGGTTGCATGAGGCTTTTACGAGCCTGCTAAGAGGCTTTGAGGTACGCAAAGTAATATATAAATATTTTGATGGTACCGCACATGCTAGGTGTGCTCTATACAGATAGTAGCCCCTGAGACTCTAGTTGCTGTCCAGAGGCGGCAAAAAGAGGATCATAGTCCCAGGTAATGATCGCGCTGCTTTCATGTGCAGGCTGCTGAGGGTCTAGTGGCTGGCCGGACTGCTGAGTTTGCCGGACTAAACCGGCAACTTGACGCGGCAGATGCCGACATTGCGCTTGTGAACAAGCGGCTTGACGAGGCATAGGGTATGTATTTTCGGGTGGTCAACAAATATTAAGAGGAGCATGATGCAACTATCTATAATATGATGTGATTGCAGATGGAGCTTCCACCGTGGACACCCTTCGGGCGGAACTTGCCCGAGCCAAGGAACAAACCAGGAGAAGTGATGCGGACGCCCTAAAGGTGGCCGAAGACTTAAGAGCCGAATAGGTTGCTCATCGCAAGAGCGAAGATAAAATAGCCAAGATGGTTGTGGAGCTGAAAGATGCCGCCGGCCGATATGAGCTTCTTGAAAAGGAAAGCCAAGTGCAAGCGGCTGACCTGAAGAAAGCCGTGGAAGCAGCCAAGGAAACCCACTCTAAAGTTAGAGCGGCGAAGGAGGAGCTCCGTCAAGCCGGCGATATCACGGTTGGGAAGCCCTTTTGTTGCGAACGAAGTTCGGAGATCCGAAGTATGCCCCTCTGGATCAATTATGGAGTGCTGCAGATGCGTACTTGGGCTTGGCAATGAGTGCTGCTGATGCGACTGAGCTTTTCAAAGATCGGAAAGATCATGAAGTGGAAAGATTGTTTTGGTCGCAGTTTTGTGCTTTCGCTGCTGTTAAATGAACAAATGGCCGAGTGGGCCGAGCTCCATAGGTTGTCCGGACTTGCCATGAGGTTTGTCATGGATCATCTTTGGCCGAAGGGACCAAGGCCGAATAGTTATTTTGGTTTAGTGCAACGGTTCCTTGGTGTTGTGCCACATATCGATTCTATAAAGAGGTCGGCATGCATAGAGGGTGCACGGATGGCTCTTGCCCGTGTTAAGACATACTGGGAAGAGATGGAGGCCACCGCTATTGCAACCCGGGATCCGGCCGTAGGCCAGGTCTCGGCTGAGCAGTATTTTGAAGAAGTCCTAGAAGGCGCTCGTTTAAGAGAGGCTCAGTGCTCGAAGAGTATCATGTTCGAGTGACATGTATCCCAATTGTAAAAACAATGCTATTTGTATTATAAAGGTTGTGTTTATACTTTTGCCTGAAAGTATTATGATGCCTCCTGTGCGGCCATTTTTGTATGTATATAACCTGAAAGTTTGCAGTCGTCGGCTTCAGCCCCCATGCACATAATGCGGGGGTGTTCGGAAAAGTGCATATTCACACTTGACCCAACGTCTTGGTCCATTAATGAGGTGATAGCGCAGCGAACAAGGCAATCAGGCTATATAGCTTTAACACATTCACTTAGCCATAGGAGTTTGACGGTGAGGCTACTATATAGCCCCTGGTACTTCCGCGCTCATCCGAATATGGTGCGTGTACATACATGACCGGGAAACCGGTCCTTCGTTAATGTGGAGGAATCGCGAAGATTCCACTGAGTCATCGAGTGGTTGACCAGTCTCGCGCTTTATCATGACACTAAGTTTTCGGTTTTCTCTACTGAGGTGCTCATCTAGATGAACCAGGGCACAATCGTAGTAGTTCTCCCGGTGCCACCTTAGCCGATAGAGCGGAACGTAAGGTAGCAAAACATGGGAGCCGGGCAAACCCAACTATTGACCAAAGACATGATTCGGAGTTGATGCATATAAGGCCAAACTCGTGACACTGAACACTCCCTAAGGTATTCGGACTTTACAACATATACTGGGCTGAGTAACACCCTCGATAATGGGCCCTGAATTTCCTGGTACTTGCATTAGTCTGACGTGACGAAATGCCAATAAAGCCATCATCCCTTTCGGTTGTGTTGAGTATCCGGAGGGAGTGAAGCAACAATAGACAGTAAAAAAAGGTTTACACAGGGTCTTAATCTAAAAAGAAGCCTTTGAGCGGGGCCCTGCTGCACATCTGCGCCTGTGTCTCCGATGTGCCGTATCCTGGAAGGGTGTAGCACGATGATCATCTATAAAAGAGAAAAACCCAGGTGAAAGTCTTCGTGCGAAAAATTGGTTATTCTTAATGAACCATTAAAATGCAATCTAAATAGGGTCAAGCCGAACTGTAGCCCTTTTTACATGCGGGAAGCCCCTAGCACCACCTATGGGGGTATATCCATCAACCCAATCTAAGGTTTATCTGAGCTGTTATAGCTAGTGGTGCGTCTGACTCGTCTAACTGTGTCCGCGGTCTTGACGACCGATCATTTATTCTGGTTGGAGAGGCCGTTCAATGATTGGCTGCTAGAGCCGCCACATATTCCTCCGTACGTGAGGAACGCTCTATGTTTGCGCTAACTATGATGATGCCATGTGGACCGGGCATCTTAAGCTTAATATAAGCGTAATGCGGTACTGCATTAAAACGAGCGAAGGCCGTTCTTCCGAGTAGCGCATGATGGCCACTTCGGAATGGAGCGATATCGAAGGTTAGTTCTTCACTTCGGAAGTTGTCGGGAGAACCGAATACAACCTCTAGTACTAGAGAGCCCGGGCAGCGGGCCTCTGGGCCTGGTATTACTCCTATAAAGATAGTATTGCTTTGGCTGATTCTTGTCGGGTCTATCCCCATTTTGCGTACGGTGTCCTGATATATCAGATTAAGACTACCGCCGCCGTCCATAAGGACTCGGGTGAGATGGTATCCGCCAATTATTGGGTCTAGCACCAAGGCGGCCGATCCTCCATGCCGGATACTATTCGGGTGGTCCCTGCGTTCAAAAGTGATCGGGCGGGCCGACCAAGGGTTGAAGTTAGGGGTGACGGGCTCCACGACGTATATGTCTTGGGGTGCGCACTGGCGCCTCCTCTTCGGTATGTGAGTTTCGTAAATCATGTTCATTGTTTTGACCTCTGGTGGGAATTTTTTCTGTCCCCCAGTGTTCGGCTGGCGAGGCTCATCCTCTTCTTCGCTTGGTGTCTCCCTCCCCTTGTGTTCGGTGTTTATCTTGCCGGCCTGCTTCAAGACCCAGCATTCTCTATTGGTGTGATTTGCAGGTTTGTCAGAGGTGCCATGAATCTGACATAATCTGTCTAGAATCTTGTTTAGGCTAGACGGTCCATCTCTGCTGCCTTTAAATGGCTTTTTCCGTTGACCGGATCGAGAGCCCCTGAATCCGGCGTTTACCGCCGTGTTGTCTGGGTTGTCTTCGTTGTTTCGATGCTTTCTTTTATTGCGTCACGGTTTCCTGTTGCCATCCCTGACTTCAGATGTGCCTGGGTTGCTGGTGCCGCTACGGGCCAGCCAACTCTCTTCGCCCGTGCACAAGCGGGTCATAAGACTTCTTAGGGCTGTCATTGTCCTTGGTTTTTCCTGGCCAAGGTGTCTGGCGAGCCATTCATCCCGGACACTATGCTTGAAAGCCGCTAAGGCTTCGGCACCCGGGCAGTAGACGATTTGATTCTTCTTTGTGAGAAATCTGTTCCAAAGCTTTCGGGCTGACTCTCCGGGCTGTTGAATTATGTGACTTAAATCATCTGCGTCCGGAGGTCGGACATAGGTCCCTTGAAAATTGGCCCTAAAAGCATCCACAAGCTCTTCCCAGCTTCCGATTGAGTTTTCGGGGAGGCTTTTCAGCCAGTGCCGAGCTGGTCCTTTCAACTTGAGGGGCAGGTAGATGACGTGGAGATCATCTCCGCGAGCCATGTGGATGTGAAGGATAAAGTCCTCAATCCAGACCCCAGGGTATGTCGTTCCGTCCGATGCCTCTATGTTCACGGGTTTGAATCCCTCTGGAAATTCATGGTCCAGCACCTCATCGGTGAAGCATAGGGGGTGCGCGGCACCCTTGTATTTGGATGTGTCGTCATGGCATTCTTCGGATGGTTGTAGCGTTTGGTTTTGATTCCGAGCTGTTATTCGATCAGTATAGTCATTTGGGCAGCCATGATTCTGTGCCGGAGCGCGCTTCCTAGGTCCGTAGATGGACCTGGCCATACCGGCTTTTTTGTGCAGGTCTTCATGTAAATCGTGTGCTGACTTGTGTGCGACATCGTTAGCCGCCCTATCGCGGCCAGGGGGTGGTCGATCCGGCTGATCGCTTGTTTTATTTTTTGGCTGAATGGGCTCTAAAGCCTCGTCGTCAAATTCAGGCAGTAGCTTGCACTTTGGATAGCTCTTTGTGTGGTGACTGCCGCCGTACTTTTCTTCAGTGTCAAGCACTTTGTTCCATCTGCTGTTGAGCGTATTCTGCGCGGCCTTAAGCCTTTGCTTCTGCTTCCTCAGGCTCCTCGCGGTGGCGATAAGCCTTCTATGGAGGTTCTCTTGTTCCAAGTGCCTTTCCGGGATGATGTGTGCATCATCGTCCGGACTGTTCTCCTCTCCGGAGACAGGTTGATGAGCTTTACCCTCGGTGTCGCCATGATCGGACAGCGGCTTTGTACTATGTTCGCCGTCCGCTGGATCATCCTGCTCCATCGCTGGGTCCATGTGGTCGTCGTTTCCTTTGGAGTCGACCGAGGTAATATTCTTTCCTGCATTGTTATCGCTGTTTTTGCTGAGGCGGGATTTGGAGCGGCGCCTACGTCGTCGCTTTGGTTGCTTCTCGAGGGGACTATCCTTCGCTCCATCCTCCCGTTCCTCGTCGCTGTTTTCTTTGGGTGTATCCATCATGTATATATCATGTGATGAAGTGGCTGTCCAGCGCCCTATGGGAGGTGGTTCATGTTTCTCTCCTGCATCGTCGTCCATACTGTCCATGTCTTCGGAGTCGAAATCAAGCATGTCGGTTAAGTCATCGACAGTGGCTATTAAGTGGGTGGTGGGTGGGGAACGAATTCCGTCGTCGTTTGCTTCCCACTCAAGCTGGACATAGTTCGGCCGAGGGTCTCCTGACAACGAGAGAGACCTCAATGAGTCTAGCATATCGCCCAAGGGCGAGTGTCGGTGTCAAACCGGCGGATCTTGGGTAGTGGGTCCTGAACTATGCGTCTAGGCCGGATGGTAAGAGGAGGCAGGGAACACAATGTTTTACCCAGGTTCGGGCCCTCTTGATGGAGGTAAAACCCTACGTTCTGCTTGATTAATATTGATGATATGGGTAGTACAAGAGTAGATCTACCACGAGATCAAGGAGGCTAAACCCTAGAAGCTAGCCTATGGTATGATTGTTGTATATGGAGTTGATTGCCTACGGACTACAACCCTCCGGTTTATATAGACACCGGATAGGGTTAGGGTTACACAGAGTTGGTTACAATGGTAGGAGATCTTGAATATCCGCATCGCCAAGCTTGCCTTCCACGCCAAGGAAAGTCCCATCCGGACACGGGACGAAGTCTTCAATCTTGTATCTTCATAGTCCAGGAGTCCGGCTGAAGGTATAGTCCGGCTACTCGAACACCCCCTAATCCAGGACTCCCTCGGTAGCCCCTGAACCAGGCTTCAATGACGATGAGTCCGGCGCGCAAATTGTCTTCGGCATTGCAAGGCGGGTTCCTCCTCCAAGTCCTTCATAGAAGATTGTAAACACCAAGAGTAATGTCCGGCTCTGCAAAATAAGCTTCCACATATCGCCATAGAGAGAATAATATTAACACAAATCAAAACTGCTGACGTATTCCGCAGTGTGTCATCACACTACGGCCAAGTCCTTTACCCAAATCGTTTTCACTTTTCCACCTCAACATGTTTTGCGAGGCGGTTTCCTTGGCACGTCTTGTCAAAGCAGAGATCGTGTACCCCCTTTACGGGATTCTCATCAATACGGACGTGGGTAACCCAACCGCGCCATTTATCACGGCGCTTGGGAGGCAAGCGAATTTTACTAGGCTGGTGGGGACGCACAACCGCATCCGCTCATATAAGGGGATAATGATCCACCTTTTTACCTACGCCTTCTTTCTCCTTTGCCTACCCATCTCCTGCGCACTCGAGCTCCAGCGCCCAAGCCCGCACTTCCCACCTCAACCTTCTCCAGCAATGTCCGGAAGCGGGAGGCAAGTGGATGGTCTCCTCCGCTACGGAGGGCCAAGTCAAGAAGCTAAGGAAGGCTGGATACCTGTCCAAGGACATCGCGCACCGGCTTCCCGAAAAGGGGCAGCTTCTCCCCACCCCAAGGCCCCATGAGAGGGTAGTATTTCTCCCCCACTTCCTCCGCGGACTGGGTTTTCCACTCCACCCATTTGTCCGGGGGCTCATGTTCTACTACGGCCTGGATTTCCATGATCTGGCCCCGAACTTCATCCTCAACATCTCGGCGTTTATCGTCGTGTGCGAGGCTTTCCTCCGCATCCGCCCTCATTTCGGCCTCTGGCTCAAGACCTTCAACGTCAAGCCCAAGGTGGTGCGCGGCAGCCAGGCGGAGTGCGGAGGCGCCATGGCGGGCAAGATGGCCAACGTCCTATGGTTCGAGGGCTCTTTTGTGGAGACCCTAAAGGGGTGGTAATCCGGGTGGTTTTACATCACCGAGCCACGCGATCCAAACTGGATCGCAGCCCCCGAGTTCCGATCCGGACCCCCCACGCGGCTTATATCCTGGAAAGAGACGGGCCTGTCGTGGGGTGACGAAAAAGAGGTGACCGGATTGCAAACATGCATCCAGTCCCTGGTGAACAAGCCAATCCGGCTTGTTAATGTAGTCCAGGTTATGCTTGTCCGCCGGATCCTCCCGTGCCAACAACGGGATTTTAATCTGTGGGAGTTTGACCCGGCGTAGCACCAAACCCTTAGCAGGCTCTTCGACACGACGTACGAAGATGCCTGGAAGGTGCTATTCAAGGGCGCCGAGGCTCCCGCATCCGCTTCCGAGGACCGCAGATACAGCTCGCAGCGTCACGCTAGCGAGGTAAGCTATCTTCACCTTTTACAGGATGTTAAGCTTTTTTCATAGTTTGACTCTATGCGGGATCTAAACTCCCTTACCTTTGACAGGCTTGGTGAGCGATATCCGGACCGATCAACTGTCCGGCTCCGCTGCCCGAAGGCCCAGCCCCAGCTCTACTAGTGAAGCTGCTGGTTCCGGCGCCTTATGTGGTGCCGGAGAAGAAGGTCAAGAAGAAGAAGACCACGGGGACTCGAAAGAGTGCCCGCAACGTGGTGGTGTCGGACTCGTCATCTGACGAGTCCGAGACGCCCTCCTCCCGCGAAAACGGGGAGGAGGAAGAAGAAAGCTCTCCCTCCCAGTGGAGGGAGGAGAGAAGAGGAAGGCCGCCCCAACGGGGGAGGCCGAGGGGTCTAGGAAAAGGAAGACCCCTCCGCCGGACTACGCCCCCAATGCCGAAGAGGGCAAAGAGGAGTGGCCAAACAGGGCCAAGCGTCCGGTGAAATCGTAAGTTGGATATCAGAATAACTCATGATGTTCCTTTGTTGCACAGCGTTCCCTAATGTCGAATGTAATTATGAAGTCCGCCCCGGGCCGAATTCGGCGAATCGTCGGGCGGCTCCCTGGACTCATCAGACGTGAACTCAGTTCTGCCCGATGTCTCCCCCCGCACTGCAGACGATGCCGAAGTGGCGTCGCGACAAGCTTCGGGGCAGGAGGAGGTGGTCCCGGAGGAGCCGCAAGGCAACCTCCCGGACTCCAGGAGTGAAGGGGATAAGGCCCCCCAGGGCTCCATGTCCGACTTTGTGCCGGACACCGCGTCGGAATCTTCAACAGTTCCGGACTGCGGTAGGCGAACTCCTTCCAAGAGGAGCAAGCCTTCTGAGCCGGCGGCCTCCGTCCAACCGGAGGTGCCGGACAATCTGCTTGAGGTGCTTGACGGCGCCTCCATCGACGAGGAGCACCATACTATTATGAGTACGGTGATCCAGAAGGTTCAGTCCGCCAAGAGCGGACTGACTGAAGCTTGAGCTAGCCTTCTAACAGGCTTCGAGGTAAGTAAAAAAAATATAAAAATAGTACAGCATAGACAGTAGCCCCTAATGCTCTGTTTGGCGTTTGGAAAGAAAAGCCGAATAGAGGATCTACTAAATTACGCAGGAGTCTAACAATAAAGAGTCAATATGCGTGTGCAGGCTTCGCTGCTATCTACCGCTGCACTGACTGCGGAGGTGGGTGTCCTGAAACAGGACCTCAAGCGGACCGAGCAAGAGCTCAGCCTTGCCAAGCGGCAGCTCGAGGAAAAAGAAGGTAGGAAATACCTTACAGAAAAAGTGCCTATAGAGAGGCATGATTGCAAAAAATAACAGGATTGCACTGCTTATTATAGGGGCCATGACTGAGGTGGCGACCCTCAAGCAGGCGCTGTCCGAGGCCGAAAAGAAAACGGCCGCGGAGCGCACCGAGCGAGAGAAACTTGGGGCTCAGGTCGGCGAGGTGCAGCAAGAGCTTCAGGTTCTCATGAAAAAACATGAGAGTTTGGAGCTTGAGTCAAAGACCCAAGCGTCCGAGCTCGCGGCGGCCCGTGAGACTGCCAAGTCTGCCAAGGCCGAAGCCCAAAAGGCCCTCCAAGAGTTGGAGGAGATGAAGAAGATAGCAGCGGGTAAGGCATTCTTTATGCAAAGCAGAAATATAAAAGTAAACTACTTGTTACTTACCCGAATCCGGAGTTCTCCAGGGGCATTCGCAAATCTTCCCCGCAGCATATCCGACGCTGCCACATTCTACCGAGCTGAAGAGGGCAGCTCGACGGAGAAGGTGTTCTGGTCTCAGTATGCTGAGGCCGGACACCCTGTGCCCTTGAGCGACCAGCTGAAACAGCTGGTCGAGCTCCACAAGGCGGCCGAACAAGCCATGAAGGGCTTCATAGTTCGGCTGTGGCCTAGAGAGGCCCTACCTGGGAGCTACTTCAGGCTGGTGCGGCGGCTGGTGGAGGCCTGTCCAAGGCTCGAGGTCATCAAGCGCTCCGTCTGCATCGAAGGTGCCCGTCGGGCCCTTGCCCGTGCAAAGGTGCACTGGGGTAAGCTGGATGGTGAGAAGCTTGTGAAGGACGGGCCGTCGCCGGGGAAGGAGCATCACAAGCCCGAGAACTATTACAAGGATGTTCTTGCGGGTGCCCGCCTTGTGGCGGATGAATGTACCAAGGATGTAATTTTTGAATAAACTCGCTCGTTTTTATCCTGTGCGCTGAAAACTTGTTCATGGGCGCTTAAGCAATGCTTGTTGAATTTAAAATATTATTTTCTTTGTGGCCGTTTATCAAAAAATTGAGAGATGGCCAGTCGTCGGCTTCTGCCCCCATGCCACTAGTGCTGGGGTGTTCAGGATAAACCTGAGCGCTCTTTTTCCCATAGTTGGGTCCTTCGAGGGAGGCGCTCAGCACAATGAACCAGGCAATCGGACTATAATGCTTGAACACTCTCACTTAGCCATAGAACTTTATAATTTTAAATTTCGGCGAAGCCCCTAGTTCGGAAGACCGAGTTCGGGGCGCTATCCACGCCTTGGCCGGACAAATCCGGCTCCTCGCTCAAAGCGGCATAAGTCTTTAGGGACTCAAAAAACCTCTTGAACAGCGACCAGTCTCTCGCCTCATCATGACAGTCAGTTTTAGCTTTCTCCACTGAGGTGCTTAACCCAGCTCAACCGGGGCACAATCGTAGTGGTTCTCCTAGTGCTACCTTAGCCGATATAGCGGAACGTAAGGCACCAAAACATAGGAGCCGGGCAAACCCAACTATTGACCCAAATCATGATTCGGAGCCGATGCATATACTGCTATAAGTTCAGGGTGCCGCACTTGTGAAAGTGTACGGACTTCTCACACCATTATGAGGGGTACTGAAGCCCCTGGCGTACTTGCCGTACCACGGTGTACGGGTGCAACATGTCATTAATGAACATATATAAAAGAGAGTAATGCAGAAAATAGACAAAAGCTATGCATTGTTTATAGAGAGGCTATTTATCAAAGCCGAACGATACAAATAGTGCGGTAAGCAAAAGATATTGGACTATTCAGTATGTCCTGACCAGGGGCAGGCCGCGGAATTGTATTTAAAACAGGTATACCGCTCGTAATAGAGACCACCTGGGAGTTCCATAATGCGGCATGGCTTGTCTGCCTCCCTGGATCTTGCATCGTTTGTGCGGCAGTCGAATTGCCGAACAGGTCGTCTGAAGTATGGAGTCCTGAAAGTAAGAAAAAATTAAAAAAAGAATCCGGCAGCCCCTAGTACGTTTTAAGCCGTGTTTTGGGCGTGCCGTTATTGTGCCCCTTCCCCTGTGCCCATGGTATTTGAAGGGCGTAGTTATGTACGCGAGGTACTAGTTTCGCTATGTCACGAAAGCTGGGGTTGGGGCCGCATTGCTACACTTGCTCAGAGTGTGCCAGGCGGTCCTGCTGTGGGTTACTCCGGGCGCGCTTGGCAGTGTCTGGCTTTTTAATGGCCGGACTGGAGAATTGCCTGAGAAGGCTACTTTGTACCTCCGCTGCGAGAGCCGCCGTGTGCTCCTCCGTACGGAAGGAGCGTTCGGTGTTTCCATTGACCGTAATTACTCCTCGAGGGCCTGGCATCTTGAGCTTGAGATATGCTTAGTGCGGCACCGCATTGAACTTTGCGAATGCGGTTCGTCCGAGCAGGGCGTGATAGCCACTGCAAAACGGGACTATATCGAAGATTAACTCTTCGCTTCGGAAATTATCCGGGGATCCGAAGACCACATCAAGTGTTACTGAGCCTGTACAGTTGGCTTCTACACCTGGTATAATGCCTTTAAAGGTCGTTCTTGTGGGCTTAATCCTTGAGGGATCTATGCCCATTTTCCGCACTGTATCCTGATAAAGCAGGTTCAGGCTACTGCCGCCGTCCATGAGGACTCTTGTGAGATGAAATCCGTCGATAATTGGGTCGAGAACCAATGAGGCGAAGCCTCCATGACAGATGCTAGTGGGATGGTCCCTTCGATCAAAAGTGATCGGGCAGGAGGACCATGGGTTGAACTTTGGGGCGACTGGCTCCATCGCGTATACGTCCCATAGCGCACGCTTCCGCTCCCGCTTGGGCATGTGGGTTGCATATATCATGTTCACCGTCCGCACTTGTGGGGGAAAGCCCTTCTGTCCATTATTGTTCGGCGGCTTGGGCTCCTCGTCGTCGCTGTGCAGCCCCTTGTCTCTGTTTTCGGCCCTTAACTTGCCTGCCTGCTTGAACACCCAACAATCCCTGTTAGTGTAATTGGCTGGCCTTTCGGGGGTGCCATGTATCTGGCACAAGCGATCGAGTATTCGGTCCAAACTGGACGGGCCCTGAGTATTCTTTTTGAATGGTTTTTTCCACTGACCGGATTTATAGCTTTTGAATCCGGCATTGACTGCCGTGTCTTCATTGCTGTCGCTGTTAACGCGGCGTTTTTGCTTATTCCGATGTGTCCTGCCACTTTTGTCCTTGGTATCCGAATTACCAGGGTTCTTTGATAAGTTGTTACTGCGAGCTAGCCAGCAGTCTTCTCCCGCGCAAAAGCGGGTCATGAGTGTCGTGAGGGCTGCCATGGATTTCGGCTTTTCCTGTCCCAGGTGCCGGGCAAGCCACTCGTCGCGGATGTTATGCTTGAAGGCTACTAGGGCCTCTGCGTCCGGACAGTCGACTATCTGGTTTTTCTTTGTTAGGAACCGTGTCCAGAATTGTCTGGCCGATTCCCCTGGCTACTGAATTATGTGGCTTAAGTCGTCGGCATCCGGCGGTTGCACGTAAGTGCCCTGGAAGTTGTCGAGGAATGCGGCTTCCAGGTCCTCCCAAGAACCAATTGAGTCTGCTGGCAAGCTGTTAAGCCAATGCCGGGCCGGTCCTTTAAGTTTGAGCGGGAGGTATTTGATGGCGTGTAGATCATCGTCCCGTGCCATGTGGATGTGAAGGAGATAATCCTTGATCCATACCGCTGGGTCTGTTGTGCCATCGTATGATTCGATGTTTACGGGTTTGAAACCCTCTGGGATTTTATGATCCATTACTTCATTCGTGAAGCATAGCGGGTGTGCGGGCCTCTGTACTGGGCTATATCACCACGCAGCTCGGAAGAGCTATGTCTTTTGTGTTCGGCCCGGCCGGATTTGTTGTATTCGGAGTGAAGATCATTGTCACATGCCGTAGGGCGCCTGCGTGACCCGTAGATCGATCTTGTTTGTCTTGCCTTATCCTCCAGTATGTCTCGCAGGTCGGGCGCATTTTCCCGTGCCTTAGTTGAGCGGCATCGGGGCATGGCTTGGGTGGAGGGCCGAGAGGCCTCTCTGTCGCGGCCGCGAGGTGGCCGGTCTGCCATGTCATGCGCTGGTGATGTAGGTGCTTCCTCCTCTGATCGGGGTAGAGGCCTGCGCTTCGGGTAACTCTTGGAGGGGCGTTCGAGTTCATACTCTTCGGCCGCAAGGACTTCAGTCCATCTGTCAGCTAGCAAATCTTGGGCAGCTCTAAGCTGTTGCTGCTTTTTCTTGAGGCTGCTTGCCGTGGCTAAAAGCCTGCGTTTAAAACGCTCTTGTTCGGCGGGGTCTGATGGTATGACGAATTCGTCGTCATCGAGGCTTGCCTTCTCTTCGGAGGGAGGCGTATAGTTATCATCCTCGACCTCTCAGTCTGCCGCTCTCTCATGAGGGCTGGCTTCTCCATCTTCCTATGCCGAATCTTGCTGAGGTGGGTGTTCTTTGGCGCTATCTGGGGTAGTATTATCTCCCGTGCCGGAATCACCGTTTTTGCTTTGGCGGGATTTAGAGCAGCGCTGCTGACGCTGGCGCTTTGGCTGTTTCTTGGGGGCGTCATCCCCCATTGTTCCATCGCCATCTCCATCTTTTGGAGTATCCACCATATATATGTCATATGACGAGGTGGCCTTCCAGCGCCCTACAGGTGCTGGTTCCTGTTCGTCTCCTACATCGTCGTCCATGCCGTCGATGTCTTCGGAGCTGAAGTCAAGCATGTCGGTTAGATCGTCGACAGTGGCTACAAAGTGGGTGGTGGGTGGGCTTTGAATTTCCTCATCGTCCGTATTCCACCCTCGCTGACCGTAGTCCGGCCAGGGCTCTCCTGATAAAGAGAGAGACTTAAGAGAATTCAGGATGTCGCCAAAAGGCGAATGCTGAAAGATGTCTGCGGCAGTGAACTCCATTATCGGCGCCCAATCGGATTCGATTGGCAGGGGCGCGGGGGGTTCGGAGTCCGGGGAGGAGTCCGGATCCTCGGAGTCACGGGTAGCGCAGAGTGCGGGGCTAGCGTTCGGCTCGATCGCATCTAAGATCGCAGCCCCTGAGGCAGCGTCCAACCGCTGATCCTCGATCGGCGCAGTAGGCTCCGAATCAATGGTCGAAACCGATGCGTATGCGGCCTCCAAGGCGCTGTTCAGCGGCAGAGCTATATCATGCCCATCGAGACAGTGCAGCGTGCTTGGCTGTGGCTCGAATCCGTCGAAGATCAAGTCCCCGTGGATGTCAGCCGTGTAGTTTAGGCTTCCAAACCTGACCTGATGGCCAGGGGTGTAGCTTTCGATCTGCTCCAGGTGGCCGAGCGAATTGGCCCGCAGAGCGAAGCCGCCGAAGACGAAGAACTGTCCGGGGAGCAAAGTCTCACCCTAGACTGCATCGTTGTTGATGATCAAAGGAGCCATTGGGCCTAAAGGCGACGACATAGAGGAACTCTCAATGAAAGCACCAATGTCGGTGTCAAAACCGGCGGATCTCGGGTAGTGGGTCCCGAACTGTGCGTCTAGGCCGGATGGTAACAGGAGGCAGGGAACACGATGTTTTACCCAGGTTCGGGCCCTCTTGATGGAGGTAAAACCCTACGTCCTGCTTGATTAATATTGATGATATGGGTAGTACAAGAGTAGATCTACCACGAGATCAAGGAGGCTAAACCCTAGAAGCTAGCCTATGGTATGATTGTTGTATATGGACTTGATTGCCTACAGACTACAACCCTCCGGTTTATATAGACACCGGACAGGGTTAGGGTTACACAGAGTCGGTTCCAATGGTAGGAGATCTTGAATATCCGCATCGCCAAGCTTGCCTTCCACGCCAAGGAATGTCCCATCCGGACACGGGACGAAGTCTTCAATCTTGTATCGTCATAGTCCAGGAGTTCGGCTGAAGGTATAGTCCGGCTACCCGAACACCCCCTAATCCAGGACTCCCTCAGCGAGTGCTAAAAAAATATCCGCGGAGGTAAACTCCATGATCGTTGCCCAATCAGATTGGATAGGCACGGACGCAGGCGGTTCGGAGCCTATGGCCGAGGACGAATCCAAGGGTCTGGTAACACAGGTCTCATAGGAGGTGAAATCAATATTCAGCTCTATCGCCGCTGAGTGTGCGGCCTCCGTGGCGGGTCCATCCACCCGTTCTCGGATGGCACGATCTGCTCCGGATTGAGGGCCGGAGTAACTGCATGTGCGATCTCCCGAACACCGTCCGATGGCAGAGCTAAGTCATGCTCGTCGTGACTGTGTGGCGCCCCTGACATGAGCTCGAATCCGTCGAAGATCAAGTCTCTGCGGATATCGACAGTGTAGTTCAAGCTTCCAAATCTGACATGATGGCTAGGGGCGTAGCTATCGACCTTCTCTAGACGGCCAAGCGAGTTGGCCCACAGTACGAAGCCGCCGAATACGAAGATCTGTCCGAGGAGAAAAACCTCACCCTGGATCGCATCGTTGCCGATGATCGAAGGAGCCATCAAGCCTTTATCGTGATGGCACAGTGGAACTCTCAATGAAAGCACCAATGTTGGTGTCAAAACTGGCGGATCTCTGGTAGGGGGTCCCGAACTATGCGTCTAAGGCTGATGGTAATAGGAGGCGGGGGATACAATGTTTACCTAGGTTCGGGCCCTCTCGATGGAGGTAATACCCTACTTCCTGCTTGATTGATTTTGATGATATGAGTATTACAAGAGTTGATCTACCATGAGATCGTAGAGGCTAAACCCTAGAAGCTAGCCAATGATTATGATTGTTGTCCTACGGACTAAACCCTCCGGTTTATATAGACACCGGAGGGGGCTAGGGTTACATAGAGTCGGTTACAGAGAAGGAGATATACATATCCGAATCGCCAAGCTTGCCTTCCACGCAAAGGAGAGTCCCACCTGGACACGTGACGAAGTCTTCAATCTTGTATCTTCATAGTCCAACAGTCCGGCCAAAGTATATAGTCCGGCTGTCCGAGGACCCCCTAATCCAGGACTCCCTCAATAGCAATAGAGCGAACAAGTAGCAAGCAAAGACAGAAGTGATTTCGAGGGTATGGTCATCTTTCCTGAAATCCCACAAGGAAGAAGAACGAGTCCATGAAGAAGACAAACGGACGAAGTCGAAAGAATCCTCACAACTCCGCAACGAAACCGAAGCTAAACGAGAGAAGCAACCCGGAACGAAGCAAGCAACATAGTAAACAACCATCACATAAACATGGCATGATGCACAACCAAGTATGATGCATGTCTGGTTTAATTATGCATGGCATGGAAAAGTGCACAAACAACACTACAAGTTACGTGGAGCTCAATATGTAACAAGTTGCATATTGAAGAAACACCACATTTAATTCTTTAGTTCTCTCTCATTTAAACTACTCAACAATATTAAATGTTGTTAAACATGGAAAAAGGTGAAGCATGAGTAAAACATCTATCTAAACAAGTTTAAATGAGGCCGGAACAAACAACAATTCCGGTAAATCCTCATGTGCATTTAGCAATAGAAGCAAACAACAATTTTAACCATTTTAATTGTTGTTATCATGATGCGGATGGCATATGCAAGTTTATGACAATGCTCCCATTAGCATGATATGAAGCATTTGTCATCGTGGCGGAAATGAAAGGGGTGCCACGGCAACGAATTCGAAAATGATGCCATGGCAACATATCGGTTCCGATAACTTGATTGAGATACCAATGCAAAAGAGAAGTGTGCAGATGTGTGGAACAAGGAAGGTGGGGTGATCCCGGTTACCGGGTTCCCACATGATGGTGGCAAGGAAACGAGTGGCAACGTGCGACAAACAAGTCGGGCACGGTGCAAACACGAGCAACTCATACAACACATGCATTCGTTCACGGGAGGTCGTCTCGGCGGTTATACCTTCGAAGCGTGCCTTTTCGGAACGGATCAAGTTTGGAGCGGTGTAGAGGAAGTAGACATTCTCGGGATGGTCATAGTGGAAGTAGTCATTCACGGAAGTTGTGGGATTCGTGGTACATGGTTGAGAAGCGGTAGAGGTACGGGTCTTCGACAACGGTCGTCGTACATGCTCCGAGGCCGTCGGTAGAGTTTCTCGCATGCTCCAGGGTCACGGGTAGAGGTTCTCGCGAACTCGGCAACGGTAGCGGTACACATTTTCGTAGATGTTCCGTTTGTAGTCAATGTAGTTGAACTTGACGAAACCCTCGGCGACAGTAGTAGTGGATGTCATCGGTATCGTGGTACTTGGCGATATCCGTGCGTAGAGGTACTTTGCAGTTTCAACGACGGTCATACACGTTTTCGTAGATGTTCGCGCCATCGGTAGCGGTACTTTGTGATTCCCGAAACGGTCTTGGCGTCTTTGCGCGTAGGGGTACTTGGCGTTTCCGTGTGGCACTTGTCGAGCAAGAGGCAAAGTCATGGTACTTGGGTCATCGTGGAACTTGCGTTCAGGTTGTGTAGTCGTACCAGGCGTCCGTGGCCTTCGAGGGACTTGGCGAAAACCATTCAGGAAGGAAGCAACGGGGCTTAGTAGCGGCGAACTTGGCGAAGCAGGCAGGGGCTTGGCACAGCGGACGTGGCTCCTATGAAGCTACTTGCTGGTAGTGGCCAGAAAACAGAGGCGGGGCCTCAGTGCGATGGAGGTGGAGCAGAGGAGGGGCGAGGCAAGCAGGAGGCATGCAGGCGAAGGCGAAGCCAGGAGGCGGAGCTCCTGATCCATCGGCGGGGAGCTCCAACAGAGTAGGCAGGACGGCGGTGACAGCCATGGGGCTCCTGCTCCTGCTGGTGGTGACGAAGACAGGCGCGGTATCCATGGCAGGGGCGGAGGCGCGGCGCTCCGGCGAGGGAGCCGAACGGAGGCAGGGCGACGGCGGCACTAGAGGGATGGGGAGAGGGAGCGAGGCGCAGGTGGGACTCGTGCGAGGCATCCATAGGCATCGAGCATTGGAGAACGGGAGCGGGGCACTACGGCCCTGTACGCGAGCGAGGAGAGGGAGAGAGATGGGGATGGGGCGTCCGCGCGTGCGCTCTGTCCCTGGCAGTGCGAGATGGACCGGGGGGGAAGGGAGCGAGCGGTGAGGGAGCGAGGCGACTAGGGTTAAGGGAGAAGTGGGCCTTGGAGGCCGGCCTGGGTGCGGGTGGTCTAGGTGTGCTGGCGCAGGAGTTGGCCTAGGGAGGCCCAATTGGGCTCTCTGCTCTCTCTCTCTCTAGCAGAGAAGAGAAAAAAATAGAGAGAGTTTAAAAGAATTAGGAGAAGAGACCATGATCAAGAATAAAATGGTGGGACATATTTGTAAGGCTTTATATCATACTTACTACCCAACAAAAATGGTTCCAACAAAAAATATGGGAAGTTAAACCCAAGATTATTTAACTTGCACCGAAGGAGTTTGAATGGAATCTACGATTTCGGAGTTTCCAAAAATGTTGAGTATTTAGACAGAGCCTCGATAATTGGGAAAATAAATATGGGCAAGGTTAGAGAGTCAAAACTTGAAGAAGGAAAGGCCAAGGAATTTAACATGCACGTGTTTTGTGGTAAATTCCAAATTACTGGAATATAATGTTATAACTCCCTAATATTGGGAGCATATGTTATAAAGAGCAATCACCATGTGAGTCCCCTCAGTTTAAATGGATCGAAGATCCATACGGTTTATTTGGTTGAGTTTTTTAAAACGGGTTGCATGATGACATGATGCAATGCACATGATGCAAAAAGGAAAGCAAACGAACCAAACAAAACACACGACGAATCTCGGAAACCATGGAAGGCATCTGAAGCTCTGGTCTTGGGGCGCTACAATTCCCGAGCTCTTCGCAATGCTCAAGGTTGCGAAGGTAGAAATCAAGAAGGAGCATCAAGTGTTGATGGTTAACAACACCACTAGTTTCAAGAAAAAGGGCAAAGGAAAGAAGGGGAACTTCAAGAAGAATAGCAAGCAAGTTGCTTCTCCCGGGAAGAAGCCCAAGTATGGACCTAAGCCTGAAACTGAGTGCTTCTACCGCAAAGGGACTGGTCACTTGAAGCGTAATTGCCCAAGTATTTGGTAGATAAGAAGGATGGCAAAGTGAAAGGTATATTTGAAATACATGTTATTAATGTGTACCTTACTAATGCTCGTAGTAGCGCCTGGGTATTTGATACTGGTTCTGTTGCCCATATTTGCAACTCGAAACAGGGGCTATGGATTAAACGAAGATTGGCTAAGGATGAGGTGATGATGTACGTCGGAAATGGTTCCAAGGTCGATGTGATCGCCGTCGGCACGCTACCTCTACATCTACCTTCGGGGTTAGTTTTAGACCTGAATAATTGTTATTTGGTGCCAGCGTTGAGGATGAATATTATATCTGGATCTTGTTTGATGCGAGACAGTTATTCATTTAAATCAGAGAATAATGCTTGTTCTATTTATATGAGTAATATATTTTATGGTCATGCACCCTTGATGAGTGGTCTATTTTTTTGAATCTCGATCGTGGTGATACACATATTCGTAATATTGATGCCAAAAGATGCAAAGTTAATAATGATAGTGCAACTTATTTGTGGCACTACCGTTTAGGTCATATTGGTGTAAAGCGCATGAAGAAGCTCCATGCATATGGGCTTTTGCAATCACTTGATTATGAATCACTTGATGCTTGCAAACCATGCCTCATGGGCAAGATGACTATGGCTCCGTTCTCCGGAACAATGGAGCGAGCCACTAACTTATTGGAAATAATATATACTGATGTATGCGGTCCGATGAGTGTTGAGGCTCGTGGCCGGTATCATTATTTTCTGACCTTCATAAATGATTTGAGCAGATATGGGTATATCTACTTAATGAAACATAAGTCTGAAACATTTGAAAAGTTCAAAGAATTTCAGAGTGAAGTGGAAAATCATCATAACAAGAAAATAAAGTTTCTACAATCTGATCGCGGAGGCGAATATTTGAGTTATGAGTTTGCTCTTCATTTAGAACATTGTGGAATAGTTTCGCAACTCATGCCACCTGGAACACCAGAGCGTAATGGTGTGTCTGAACGTCGTAACCGTACTTTATTAGATGTGATGCGATCTAGGATGTTTCTTACCGATTTACCACTATCGTTTTGGGGTTATGCTTTAGAGACTGCTGCATTCACCTTAATTATGGCACCATCTAAATCCATTGAGATGACATCATATGAACTATGGTTTAGCAAGAAACCTAAGCTGTCGTTTCTTAAAGTTTGGGGTTGCGATGCTTATGTGAAAAAAGTTCAGCCTGGTATGCTCAAACCCAAATCGGAGAAATGTGTCTTCATAGGATACCCAAAAGAGACTGTTGGGTACACCTTCTATCACAGATCCAAAGGCAAGATATCTGTTACTAAAAATGGATCCTTTATAGAGAAGGAGTTTCTCTCAAAAGAAGTGAGTGGGAGGAAAGTATAACTTGATGAGGTAGTTGTACCTTCTCTCGAATTGGAAAGTAGTTCATCGCATAAATCAGTTCCAGTGATGCCTACACCAATTACTGAGGAAGCTAATGATGATGATCATGAAACTTCAGATCAAGTTACTAGCGAACCTCTTAGGTTAACCAGAGTACGTTCTGCACCAGAATGGTACGGTAATCCTATTCTGGAAGTCATGTTGCTAGAACATGATGAACCTACGAACTATGAGGAAGCCATGATGAGCCCAAATTCCGCAAAATGGCTTCAGGCCATGAAATCTGAGATGGGATCCATGTATGAGAACAACGTATGTACTTTGGTTGACTTGCCCAATGATTGGCAAGCCATAGAGAAAAAATGGATCTTCAAGAAGAAGACTGACGCTGATGGTAATGTTACTGTCTACAAAGCTCTACTTGTTGTGAAAGGTTTTCGACAAGTTCAAGGAGTTGACTATGATGAGACCTTCTCACCTATAGCGATGCTTAAGTCTGTCCGAATCATGTTAGCAATCGCTGCATTTTATGATTATGAAATTTGGCAAATGGACATCAAAACTACATTCCTTAATGGCGTCTTAAAAAAGAGTTGTATATGAACCAACCAGAAGGTTTTGGCGATCCTAAAGGTGCTAACAAAGTGTGCAAGCTCCAGCGATCAATTTATGGACTGGTGCAAGCCTGTTGGAGTTGGAATATACGCTTTGATAGTGTGATCAAAGCATATGGTTTTATATAGACTTTTGGAGAAGCTTGTATTTACAAGAAAGTGAGTGGGAGCTCTGTAGCATTTCTAATATTATATGTGGATGACATATTATTGATTGAAAATAATACAAAATTTCTGGATAGCATAAAAGGATACTTGAATAAGAATTTTTCAATGAAAGACCTCGGTGAAGCTGCTTATATATTGGGCATCAAGATCTATAGATATAGATCAAGACGCTTAATTGGACTTTCACAAAGCACATACCTTGATAAAGTTTTGAAGAAGTTCAAAATGGATCAGTCAAAGAAAGGGTTCTTGCCTGTGTTACAAGGTGTGAAGTTGAGTCAGACTCAATGCCCGACCACTGCAAAAGATAGAGAGAAAATGAAAGTCATTCCCTATGCCTCAGCCATAGGTTCTATCATGTATGCAATGCTATGTACTAGACCTGATGTGTGCCTTGCTATAAGTTTAGCAGGGAGGTACCAAAGTAATCCAGGAGTGGATCACTAGACAGTGGTCAAGAACATCCTAAAATACCTGAAAAGAACTAAGGATATGTTTCTCGTTTTTGGAGATGACAAAGAGCTTGTCGTAAATGGTTACGTCGATGCTAGATTTGACACTGATCCGAATGACTCTAAGTCGCAAACCGGATATGCATTTATAATGAATGGTGCAGCTGTCAGTTGGTGCAGTTCCAAGCGGAGCATCGTGGCAGGATCTATGTGTGAAGCGGAGTACATAGCTGCTTCGGAAGCATCAAATGAAGGAGTCTGGATGAAGGAGTTCATATCCGATCCAGGTGTAATACCTAGTGCATCGGGTCCAATGAAAATCTTTTGTGACAATACTGGAACAATTGCCTTAGCGAAGGAATCCAGATTTCACAAGAGAATCAACACATCATGAGACGCTTTAGCTCTATCCGCGATCCAGTCAAGGAGGGATACATAGAGATTTGCAATATACATACGGATCTGAATGTTGCAGACCCGTTGACTAAGCCTCTTCCACGAGCAAAACATGATCAACACCAAGACTCCATGGGTGTTAGAATCATTACTATGTAATCTAGATTATTGACTGAAGGAAATATGCCCTAGAGGCAATAATAAAGTTTTTATTTATATTTCCTTATATCATGATAAGTGTTTATTATTCATGCTAGAATTGTATTAACCGGAAACTTGATACATGTGTGAATACGTAGACAAAATAGAGTGTCCCTAGTATGCCTCTACTTGACTAGCTCGTTAATCAAAGATGGTTAAGTTTCCTGACCATAGACATGTGTTTTCATTTGATGAACAAGATCAAATCATTAGAGAATGATGTGATGGACAAGACCCATCCATTAGCTTAGCATAATGATTGTTAAATTTTATTGCTATTTCTTTATTCATGACTTATACATATTCCTTTGACTATGAGATTATGCAACTCTCGAATACCGCAGGAACACCTTATGTGCTATCAAACGTCACAACATCACTAGGTGATTATAAAGATGCTCTACCGGTGTCTCCAAAGGTGTTTGTTGGGTTGGCATAGATCGAGATTAGGATTTGTCACTCCAAGTATCAGAGAGGTATCTCTGGGTCCTCTCGGTAATGCACATAATGATAAGCCTTGCAAGCAATGTGACTAATGAGTTAGTTGCAGGATGATGCATTACGGAACGAGTAAAGAGACTTGCCAGTAACGAGATTGAACTTGGTATGAGTATACTGACGATCGAATCCCAGGCAAGTAACATACCGAAGACAAAGGGAATATTGTATGTTGTCATTACAGTTTGACTGATAAAGATCTTCGTAGAATATGTAGGAACCAATATAAGCATCCAGGTTCCACCATTGGTTATTTACCGGAGATATGTCTCGGTCATGTCTACATAGTTCTTGAACCCATAGGGTCTGCATGCTTCATGTTTGATGAAGATTTGTATTATGAGTTATGTGTTTTGGTGACCGAAGATTGTTCGGAGTCCTAGATGAGATCACGGACATGATGAGGAGTCTCGAAATGGTCGAGATGTAAACATTGATATATTGGATGATAGTATTCGGACACCGGAACGGTTCCGGATCATTTTGAGTATTTTTCAAAGTGCTGGGAGGTTACCGACCCCCCAGGGGGGGGAGTAATGGGCCACTATGGGCCATATGGGAGAGAGAGAGGAGGCAGCCCACAAGGGGTGGCCGCGCCACCCGATGGGAGTCCGAATCGGAATAGGGGAGGGGGCGCCCCCCTTTCCTTTTCCTCCTCCCTCTCCTCCCCCCTTTTCCCCCTCCATGAGAAGGAATAAGAGGTGGGCCGAATCCTACTAGGACTAGGAGTCCTAGTAGGACTCCCCCACTTGCCACGCCCCCTAGGGCCGGCCTCCTCCCTCTCCCTCCTTTATATACATGGGCAGGGCACCCCTTGGAGACACACCAATTGCTCCAAGCCATGTGCGGCGTCTCCCTCCACGGTTTACTCCTCCGGTCATATTCACATAGTGCTTAGGCGAAGCCCTGTGCATATCACATCACCATCACCGTCACCACGCCGCCGTGCTGACGAAACCCTCCCTCGACATTTCGCAGGATCAAGAGTTCGAGGGACATCATCGAGATGAACGTGTGCTGAACTCGGAGGTGTCGTACGTTCAGTACTTGATCGGCTGGGTCGCGAAGACGTTCGACTACATCAACCGCGTTAACCTAACACTTCCGCTTTCAGTCTACGAGGGTACGTGGACACACTCTCCCCCTCTCATTGCTATGCATCTCCTAGATAGATCTTGCGTGATCGTAGCATTTTTTTGAAATTGCATGCTACGTTCCCCAACAATAATTTGGAGCGAACAATTGATAAGCAAGCAATCATGCATAATGTTGTCACATAATGAACCAGGTACGAATGCAAGTATAGTGATACAGGACAACAATTACTAACAAGAGCAAAGCAGCAGGCAACATATTTGCAATATCCTGTCATCCTTTTCAAACCGGAATTTTTCTTCGATTAGATTTCTTGCAAAAGAGATCCATAAGTCACATGCGGAAAAGTGGAAGTTCAAATTGTCATGTGATATCATAGACAGTACCTCATCCTAGGAACGAGACCCGTGCATAACAAGGTTTTTCCCTTCAATGTCTTCTAAATTTAGCATAGGAGACTACACTGGAAATTCATGTATAGACTTGCCACCAAAGTGTGTTTTCCTCAGGTAACATTGATACTGCTGCAATGCTTCCTTGAAAAGCGCAAGCAATCTTTGCTTGTCATGACTATCTAGATTGACCCTCGCCTACTTAGAACAATGTAATGTAAATCATTGATGTGTTCAATCAGCAGAAAATAGGAAAATAATCACCATGAATAATAGCACTTACACGTAAGTGGGACAGGAAGATGTGAAAATGGTGTTTGTCTTCACTATAATCTTCCCATGATGGGAATATATAAATGTAGTTCCTAAAAACATTGAAAGCATTGTCTTTTAAACTGGGAAAACTAGAATGGGGTTCCAATCTGCAGGAATTGGATGTCTCTGTAGTTGGGATAGGTATTCGGTGGGTCGACTAGCTGTACTTTTTGCTAGAGTGGGATTTTTCTATGGTACGGCTGGTGCTATGGCAACTGAAATTGGCAAACCTTTTGCTGGAGTGCAGGTCCTGTGCGGTGGGGCTAGTGGTGTGGCCAGTGAAGGTATGGGTACAGTCTATTGGAGTTGGTCCTACATTTTGTGTCACTGGTTGTAGAGCCAATATAAGTGGGGTGCTATCTAATTTCTCCAGCACCACCACATTTTTCAAGGACTTTGCTGGTGCTCCTTCAGGTTCGGCAATCACCCTCTTCCTTTTTGATGTCTGATGCACAAGAACAACATTTGAGAGAAAAAACATGGTATGATGACAGATGCAATATGTATTGATAATGGATGGGCATGGCATCTTGACAGATATGATGAGTAAACTAAGCAGATGGCTGTGCAACAAAGTAGAAGAAATGCAAGACACCATATGCAAGATACGCGCAATCAATAAAACCTTGCCAAATTAGAACAGGCACCTTAATGGGTGAACAGGACAGGCCATCTGCCTTTGACTCCTCAAGGTCAAAATAGTCATTAGGATCCTATTCTGAACAAGAATCTGCAAGTGGGGAGCGTATGAGTTTCATTGCATCGAGAATGGAACTCATTGCCTTGGTGCCAATTTTGTTAGTCATCGCAATGTTCCACAATATTCTTCTGATGCGGGCATTCTCATATTCATTGTGATTACGTACAATATCTAATAAGCATGAAAACATAAATAGTAGTGAGATTAACTTTGTAATGCAGAGGATATTCTAATATAATAGGGGCTCCCTCTAAACCCCTATGTGCTATCACTGGATTCTGATGAGAGAGCCCATGTGTGTTGTAATATGGTGCATGCATTAATATAATCTGGCACAAGTACACAAAAAATAGGCTCCCTGTTGGGAGCTCCAAAAGTAAGGATAGTTAGCAGATGATAGGTTCATAATATACTGTATAGAAAGTTTATTGCCAAACAGAGATAACAAGAGCACACAACAACTAGGCAGATCATAGTGTACATAAAAGGGGTACACCATAACCAGTATATATAAACCGGGAAAGTGGAACTGGCTGGAAAATACGGTGTTGTATTGCCGATACTAATTGAAAACATATCGATCACGTACATGGTAGCTCTATCAGCTGTTGACTATAGATGTCCCCGCTCTCCTTCCTGACAAGGAACATACTGTACGTACTAAATACAGAATAACAAAAGAGGAACATGTTAAACAATAGAAGAGGAAGCATATTCTTGAGATTCCGCTTCTTTCCATACAATGTTGGTTGCCCACTCATGAATAATCACGGCGCCCAAAGAAATGCAATTCCATGTTGTCTCTCTATATGTGGCCACATGCATTTGGAAAATCAATTGGGAGCATTAGCTGACCAATTAAATGTGTGTATGTTAACTAATATCAGTATCATATCACAATTAATATTTGAAGAAGTAAGCGGTGGACTTATGATTGGTGTGTTGTTTAGCTTCAAGAGTGGACTGCTGCTAGTGTGACACAAAGCAGCTACACAGATCATAGTGTAGATATAACGGGAAAACCGTAAGCATCACAAGTAAAATTAGGAACGTGGAACTTGTTGGAAAATATGGGGTACTATTGCCGGTACGGCTAGAAAGGCTTCGGATACCAACTCTCTTCAACTAAAGGTGCGGTACTGTCAATATCAGTGTAACTCTCAAAGGTGCCACAGCTCCCCGCATTTCCTTGCTAATCTTATAGGATTCAAGTGGGCAGGCCACTACAATTCCTATTCCTATGTTTACAAAATCCTACGAATCAAAGAGGCCAGAAGAGTTAAAAGTCTCCATCACAACCGACCGAATAGACCTGTACACTGCAAATGTCCCTGCTCCTCTTCACTACAAGGAACATACTTTACTACTATTATACTCCGTCGGTTCCAAAATATAAGTCTTAGTAGAGATTTCCACTATGGATCACATATATATATATATATATATATATATATATATATATATATAAAAATAAGCTTTAGAGTGTACATTCACTCATTTTGCTCCATTTGTAGTCCATGGTGGAATCTATACAAAGGCTTGTATTTAGGAATAGATAGAGTACTTATTAAAGAACAACAGAAGAGGAACATGATAAAGAAGAGCAAGTAGATTTTGGATAATAAAATGTTCATTGCGCAGTGCCCACACATGATGAACCAGAGAGCATTAAGAATGCAACTCCCTGATGTCTCTCTATATGTGGTGCACGTGCTTTTTGAAAGTAAAGTAGGAACATTAGCTGATGAATTAAACGTTATCTATTTTAGTAATATCAGCATCATATCAGATTCGTATTTCAGCAACAAGTTTGGAATTATGAGTGGCACGTTGTTTAGCTTGATGGATTGAGAAGCAGTGCTTGTCGCATCACAGGTTCCGGCAAAACCCTTATTTAGCCTAGATCTCACCCATCGATCCGCATCCTACTTAGCCTAGATCTCACAAACTAACTCGACGAACTCGCAACACAAAGGACACAAGATTTATACTGGTTCGGGACACCGTTGTGGTGTAATACCCTACTCCAGTGTGGTGCTGGTGGATTGCCTCTTGGGCTGAGGATGAACAGTACAAGGGGAAGAACAGCCTCCTGAGGTTGAGGTGTTCTTGTGCTTGGTGCACTTATGTGGCTGAGGATGAACTTGATCCTTTGTCTCCTGCCTATGGTGGTGGCTAGTCCTATTTATAGAGGCCCTAGTCCTCTCCCCAAATATTGAGCGGGAAGGGAGCCAACAATGGCCATTTTTGAAAGTGGACAGCTAGTACAAGCTATCCTGACAAAAGGTGGTCTTCGCCTGCCAATGGTTCGGGTGGTGACGTCGTCCTGGGCTCAGTGGTGACCTCTGTCTTGTCGTCCTTCTAGTATCGGTCTCGTTGCACCAATATGGAAACCTTTGCTTGATGCCTTGGTACTCCGCGCCTGCGCTTTCACCCTTAGCACTAAAGAGGAAACAAGGACACTACGCACGTTGGTGCCCGCCTAGCGCCTGCCTGGTCTCGATCGTCATGGCTCACATCACGAGAACCTCACGAGGTTTGCTTGACCTTGAACTCTCCGCCCGTCACGAGCCAACCTGGCAAGGCCGCTCCTGAAGAGGTCTTCTATCGTCCGCCTCGCGAGGCTTGGCCCCACACGAGGGTCTTGATTCCTTGTTGATGAAGATGGGTCATACAGGCCTGCCAGCAAAGCCACGCCATGAGCCGTAGGTAGACAAGTCTGGGGACCCCCGTTCCCAGAACGCCGACAGTAGCCCCCGGGCCCAAGCCGCGCTCGGGCTTGGCTTCGAGGCGAAGCCAAGAGTCAAGTGCGGAGCACCGCAGGCCCCAATAGCCTACGGCCTCGGTCGACGCGTGGCGATTGATTGGACGTGGGCGTCTCCGCTTCCCCATGCTGCCTCGGCAACTGCTCGACGTGACAAGTCCCTACGGCATGCAAGGAAGACCATCATTACCTGTGATCGTGGGGGGTGCTAGTTGGCCTTCTCCTGGTATAAATGGGAGGGGGGCGAAGCCCCCATCGCCCATCCTTCCTCTTCCTCTCCTGCTTCTTCTTATTCCTAGCTCCACTTCTTACTTGTGTAGACATGGCGCTGATCCGGAGGTTATCGGCCGCAGAGAAGGGCAAGGCTCCCCTCAACGTGCCCGGGCTGGTCTCGCTGAAGAAAAGGAGGTCTCATCACCACGAGGTGGTCGTGAGGCCGGTGGTGTCGAGGCCTTGGTACGAGAGGCTGCCTCCTGGGTACCCGTTGCCCTTGTACGCTCACGCTGACGATTTCGGAGGAAGGAGAGGTGAGCGGCACAGCTCATGCCAGGGCCGTGGTCGCCTTGCCACGGAGGTGCACGCCATCGCCCCAGGGGTCCATGTTGCGGACTCTTCGCGCGAGTTCGTGCCGTGGGCGGTGATGCCCCCGAGCACCTAGATATGCCTCCCGCCATTCTTCACCGCCAAGATGCCGCCGAGGGGCCTTCGCGAACTTTGGTTGCATCATGCCGACTGTAATGCCCCATTTACTGGAGCAGAGATTGGAACCTTTGCCTCCGGGAAGATCTTCATGACCCGAGGCTGGGGTGAGATTGCCCGAGTCTGCCGTGCGGAGGGCGCCCTCGCGATCCATTTCGAGTACGACGACGCCTCCATGCTGTTCTTCAAGGTCTTCGACGAGGAAGGCTGCTGCTTGGAGTGCCGCCCGGACGGAGGTCTCCAGGACGATGCTGGGGCGGGCGCGGGGCTCGCCACCGGTCTCATCTACAGCTCCTCCAGTGACAGCAGCGACTCCTGGTGGTCTAGCGACTCTCCTGAGCTCTTGGAGTCTCCGGAGACGACCGATGACACCTACGTGCCCCGAGCTCCGGCCGAGCCCGGAGCAGGGCTGCGGCGTCCAGCCGCCGCCGCTGCCACCGCTGATCTGGATGGGGTTGGCGCCGGCCTCACGTGGCCCACTGTTGATGATGGCGTCGGCGTCACCTAGTGCGCGTAGATAGAACCTGTCGTGGAATTGTCACGGCAGATGTCCTAGCAAAAGGACTTAGTCGTAGGGCCATTGCAACTATGAAGCTTAAAGGGGTTAATCAAGACAAAGGACATGAGAGGTTTATACTAGTTCGGCCCCTTACGATGAAGGTAAAAGCCTGCGTCCAGTTGTGATGGAATTTCTAGGGTTTTGATGACGAGGGAGCGAATCCGCTTTGCCTGGCTTCGAGTTGTTGTTTCTTGCCCTAAGCCGCCGCCGGGTCGTACCCTTATATACACGGGTTGATGCCTGGCGGCCTACAGAGTCCTGGCCGGCTCATAAAACGTGTCCGGCTCGATGACTTCTTTTACATGCCTTTCCTTACAGGTCTTTCTCTACATATGGCGGTTCAAAATATTGGGCCTTAAGCCACCTCTGGGCTTAGGCTTTCTATAAGTCTTAATAAACTATCATCTTGAATATTACTAGGCTTCTTTTCGTAACCCGCCATTGGGGTTGACCCGACCCCTCCTGGGCGGGTCATACCTGGTAGCTATATCCCCAATATTAGGCCCCATGTTGACTTGAACTTTGTTCTTTGTTAATCTTCAACACTTAGACGAAATCCATCTTCCTCTCTGTGTAAAAAAACTCTGTAACCCACCATGATGTCATCTTTTGAAAACACGAAAGCTGCTATGATGTCATCTTCAATGAATCTTTATCTTTTCAATGTCTTCCAAGAATCGAGGCGTCCATTTAGCTGGATAATCATTATTTTGGTCTTCCTCAATTCCCGCACCTGCCTGTTCACTTATCCCCTTATAAATAGGCTTGGCTGGTCATTCCCCCTTCTTCTTCTTCCTTCCATCTTCTTGCCACCGCTCTGCCTCTCGAGCTTCGCCGTTGCCACAACGCTCGACGTCGCCTCTCAATGTCGGCCGCTGCATCACCCTGAGCTCGTCCCAAGAACCGCGACGACCCTTCTCAGAAGCTCTGCATTCGTAAGTTCCTACCTTTCCGCTCCCTTAGATATGTTTAGGGTTACGAGTTCATCGGCGTTCTTCGCCGTTCATCAAAAACCTCCTTGTAGTTTCTTCTCTGTACCCTCTTTTGATCCAAAAGAAAGGTAGAACTTATGCGGGAGTAGTTTTACGCCCGTTTTAGATGCTAGTAGATCCTTTTCCTTTGCACAGATATCTTCTTAGAGATGATGAACTTCTCCGCATTTGTTCTGTAGGTTTGAATTTATTTTTCTTTTCTGACCCATTTTGATTCAGAATAATAGCAATAGTTTGGGAAATCTGTTTGTCTCAACACTTAGCCAATTCTGTTTCTGGCTTACTTCGAATGTCTTTAGTCATGGCGGCTTATCACGCCGGCTCACTTACCCTCTATATGTCATTAGCCCTTACTTAAGCCACCATTACTCATTTGACTTTTAGTTTCATCATCGAATTGAACCGACATGTTACTTTCTTTTCAGTTTGTCCTTTGATTATCATGCCGTCAAAAGCACCGACTGTCTACAACTGGATCCCTTCCACAGTTACTGAAGATACCTTGAAGGAATTTTTCACCATAGGATTTTTGCCAGGGAAAAATGTTATGTCTTATCGTGCGCCTGACACGGACGAGGAACATCCTAATCCCAAAGACGGTGACGTTGTTGTCTTCACTGACCATATGAATCGGGGTTTTTCACCACCCAGCTCAAAGTTCTTCAGAGACATTCTTCATTTTTTCAAACTTCACCCTCAAGATCTTGGACCCAATTCCATATCCAACATCTGCAATTTTCAAGTTCTCTATGAGGTGTATCTTCAAGAAGAGCCGATTGTGGAACTCTTCAGAGAGTACTTTTATTTGAACCGCCAGAATGAGTGTACCAATGGCCCTATCTTGGAACTTGGTGGAATCTCAATTCAGCGCCGACATGGCGCCGGTTTTCCCTTAATAGTCTCACCGAGTCATCCCAAATATTGGAATCAGACCTGGTTCTATTGCCAAGATACGTCACCAGCCAATGAAAAACCACTGCCGGGTTATTGTGCAGAGCGTCTGGATTCCAAGTTTATGCTCCCTAACAAACTTACTGCTGCTGAACGCAAGAAGCTTATTCCATCTATTAAAAGGATTAATGCCTTATTGGGGAATGGCTTAACTGGAGTTGACTTGATCCGTTGCTGGATCTCGTGGCGGGTCATCCCTTTAAGCCGCCGATCCAAATTGATGTATGAGTATGGCGGAGGCCCAAATGACTCTCTGCGTCACAGCTCTGTACAACTAACTGAAGAAGACATTGTTGCAATGTCAACCATCCTTGTGAATGGTAAATATGAGGACTGCAATAAGGTTGGGTTAAACCCCTTCTGCAAACTTAACCCGGCACCAGAGGTGAAAAACCCCTGACCTCTTTCTCTTTTTGTGTTTTCCTCAGTAGTTTTAAATACTTGCATGACCTTTTATCATGTTTATTTGTTTACAGGCCAAATACGACTTCTGGAAGGCCAAGTATGACCATGAAGCTGCCAAGAAAGCTAGAGCCGCCGCCATAACCGCCAGGAAGACGACCCGGAGGTCCAAGAAGAAAAGGAGCACTGCTTTGGACCTGTTAAAGCTTGATGATGATACTGAGTCGGAGGTAGCCCTTGACTCCCTTGGCCGGTTTTTAATAACCTTATTGACACTGACTATTGCTAGGACGACACGGGGGCCATCCAGGCCGTAGAAGAAGAGGTAACTATTTCCTCCGACTCAGCCCATTTGCCAAGACAGAAACTTCGACTGGTAACCCGGAAAGTAAGGTTTTTGCACCCTTTGGCTTACTTGGACCCTCATTTCTTTTGAAAAAGCAGCAACATGAGAGCCGCCGTCAGGCCCGGAATAATGGGGACGATGAACCGCCTTCCATTTTACAACAAACTCCTCAAAAACGCTAGAATGAGGTTTCTTTCATCTTCATCTTTTGCTTTCATTAATGAATCTATTCCCTTGCCTCACTGACTTTATTTTACCTTTACAGGAGGTTTCTCGCTCTTCTGGCGACTCATCTTAGACTCAGTTTCCGGCTTTCAAAATTGCTCCTGGGCAAGAAAAAATCAGCTTTCCTCTGTATCTTTAAAAACTGCATCCTTACACTAACTCTCATAAAACTTTTCTTAGAGTCCAAGCCAAATCCAAGAAGGCCAAGGTGACTAAGCCATCAGAAGACCCGAAGGTTCCTGCACCTGAGCCGGCCATGCCAACTCCCTCTGAAACTGAAGCACCTGAAGACCCGGCTGTTCATACTCAATTGGATCCTCCTGAGTTGTCAGCCGATGAGATCACCCTTAATCTGACTATCACTAAACCATCTAGTTCAGCTAACCCGCCAACAACTTCTGATACTGACGTGTTGATTACTGGTAGCCGATTTGTTGAACCGGGGACCCCCACTGTGTTAGCCCGGCACACTGCTAAGCAAGAAGCCTTGGAGAAGCAGAAAGTGCATTTTGATATCTCTCACTACACTCATCTGAATGCTAGTGACATACTGTCCGGCTATCTCAGTCATGTTCATTCCAGCCGTGAGTCGGAAATTGAGATGGTCAAGCAATTGCAGCTAAAATATCTGGTTCACTTATACTCTGCCAGCCCCCAAGTCTTCAGATGATGAACCTGAATGATCTGTAGACTTTATGATATAGGTTGATACTTTGTCTCTAAGCTTTTCGAAAGTCCAACAAAGTAGCGTAAACTTCACCTGTAGTCCCCAAGGGCCGGCTCAATTTATCATAAATGAACCGGTACTTAACTTCATAACTGTCTTTTACTAGTCCCAATAAGTATTGCAATCCGGCTTAATCTTGAGAAACTTTCTGAACGCATTAGCCCCCAAGTGCCAAGTACTGTTACATTGTAAAACACTTGGGACTTGAAATATGTAAGAGTCATAAAATATTGCTTTGACAGACATTATCTCCCAAGTGTCAAGTGGTATTGCGGTGTAAAGTACTTGAGACTTGAACCCTTATAACTTTTAGTTTAAGCCTTGACACACCTGTGTATGCTTTGTAGAACACCCTATCTGAAGTGGGCTCCCAATTGACTGATGCAAAGACCCGGCTGGCGGATCAAGAGGCAGAAATCAAGACTGCTGACTCTAAACTCCAATTAAGTCTTTCTGAGACAGAAAAATTGAAGACCAGCTTGACTACAAAGAAGAAATCCTGGGCTGAAGAAAAGACGCTGCTGATACAACGTGCTGAAACAGCTGAGGCGACTCTTGAGGAGGTTACCGCAGAGCTCACCGGTTTAAAGAACCGGGTGTCTCAAATGGTCTCCGCCATCTTTGGTAAGTCATCTGTATTAACCATTTATACTTTATTTTGGCCAGGAATATAAGCCGGTTGCTGAACCTTTGTTAAAACACTCGCAGGTCCACGAAGTAAAAATCTGAACAAGGATAATGTGACGAAGTTGAAGGCGGTTTATACCTTGGTGGAGCAATTGTACACTGGCACTCAATGAGCACTTGCCACCATCTCCCCTGCCAACCAAGGACACAATCGGTTGAGTGATGTTTTTAAGAAGTTATCAATCTTACCCGCCAGGTTTCAAGAGGTCAAGCGATCCTGTGCCAGAGCCGGAGTCCTGACTGCCCTGAGCCACTCCGAAGCCTGGGTGCTAGATCTAGACCCGGTGGATGTGGCTAAGGGGTACCCTACCGTGAAGGAAGATGGGACTCCATTTGAGCAGGATGACTTCATTGCCTGTGTGAGGGGAGTTCGACCTCAAGCTACCATTCTTGGAGATGAGACCAACATTGATAAATATCAGCCGGGTTTTGATTTGGAGAATAAGAAGACAGTGACTCCCTCTTATAAGGTAACCGACCATATCCCGCCGGTTCGTCAACACATGTTTGCTCTGGAAGTTGACCCGGCCGGCCTGATTGATGATGAAGCGGAGTTCGTTGCTTTGAACGGCTTTGACTGGTCCAATCCCAGCTTTCAATCAGTAGAAGGAGGTGAACCCGCAAGGGGAGATCCATAACCATCTTGTGGGCTCTCAAAGCCTTGTAATAGATTAGCTTGAAAACTGCCTGTTTTGCCTATGCCATCGCACATAAAATGTTGCATACGACTCTTTGCCAATGATGTCAACATAAATATGCCGCACATCTATGATTACATCTGTAGTGTTTTAATTTTGCTCCTGCAAAAAGTGAAAGAACTGGCCTGGCGGTTTAGCACCGGACGGGTCAAAACACCCGGTATATGAATTTATCATAGTGGAAAAGATAAAAAAGGCGGAAAAACCCTTTGATTAATGAAAAGACACACGAAAACCTGTTCGTGAACAACAGTCATACATGTGTTCTATACCACCGGTTCTCATGACCCGGATGACGAGTTTGATAACCCAATCCATCGTAGAAGGCAATACTTCCATATGTCTGATGACTGTTATGCCTTGGAAACTCATTGTCAAATAACCGAGCCGGTTTAATTTGAAACTATACTGACAGTTAGATTTGAGATCAATAAGACAAAAACATTAAGCTTCAGACAATATGAATCAAAATATTTATAAAAAACTGGAGGCTTATGATTCAAATATGATCAGTAAACCGGACCAAAGGGGTTAAGCTAAGATTCGAATACGATCATATAGCCCCCAGTGGCTTTGGCGTTGCGCCGATCAAGAGGGTACCGACAGCTATGTCCTCTTTAGTTCGAATACGACCTATGTTTGAACAGGAAGCCCCCAAATGACCTTGAGAGGTTTTTAACGACCCTGATTCGAATACGATCCAAGTCGGACCCAAAAGGGGTTAAGCTATGATTCAGATACGATTAAGAAGCCCCCTAGTGAGTTTGGCCTTGAGCCGATCAAAAGGGTTACGACAGCTATGTTCTCTTTGGTTCGAATACGACCTATGTTTGAACAGGAAGCCCCCAAGTGACCATGAGTTTTACAGCTAGATTCGAATACGATCATGAGCCGGACCGAAAGGATGAAGCTAGATTCGGATACGATCAGCCCCCTTTTGGCCATTTTTAAACAATGAAAATGATAAGGATATATGATCATTGAAAGGGAAAAAGGGACAGAGGTCCTGCTTTATTACTTATCATAATATATACAACGTCAAAGTATGTACATGACGAGAGCCGGTGGCTTAAGTATAGTATGGCCGAAGTTGAGCAATGTTCCACGGCCAGCGGGTCTCCTCCGACTTACGTGAGTCTTTGTGCTCTCAAACATCAATGAGGTAATATGACCCATTGTTTAAGTTCTTGCTGACCACAAAGCATCCTTCCTAAGGTGGGGATAGTTTGTGTGCATCAGACAGATCCTGGATGAGCCGGAGCACCAGTTCACCTTCTTGAAAGGTCCTGGACTTAACCCGGGGGCTATGATAATGACACAGGTCCTGTTAATAAATTGTTGATCGAGCCACCGCCAATTCTCTCTCCTCATCTAACAAGTCAAGTGCATCCTGTCGGGCTTGCTCATTATCAGCTTCAACGTAAGCCGCCACGCGAGGCGAGTCATGACGGATGTCACTAGGCAGTACTGCTTTCGCTCCATAAACCATGAAGAAAGGTGTATAACATGTAGATCTGTTAGGGGTGGTGTTGATACTCCAAAGCACCGAGGGTAATTCTTCTACCCAACAACCCGGTGTCCGTTGTAAGGGAACCATAAGCCGGGGATTGAGACCTTTTAAGATTTCCTGATTTTCTCTCTCAACTTGACCATTGTGTTGAGGGTGAGCTACTGAAGAAACATCAAGCCGGATATGCTCACGTTGACAAAACTCCTCAATAGCACCTTGGGACAAATTAGTGCCATTGTCAGTGATAATGCTGTGTGGAAAACCAAAGCGAAAAATCACCTTTTTCATGAACTGAACCCTATGGCTGCATCACACTTGTTCACTGGCTCTACCTCAACCCATTTTGTGAATTTTTCAACTGCCACTAAAATATGCGTATTTTTATCTTTGGACCTTTTGAAAGGTCCAACCATGTCAAGCCACCAAACTGCAAACATCCAAGTAATTGGAATCATCCGCAACTCTTGAGCCGACACATGCGCTCGTCGTGTAAATTTTTGACATCCATCACACCTACTGACCAGATCCTCTGCATTAGCATGAGCCGTTAGCCAGTAAAAACCATGACGAAAAGCTTTGGCCACAAGAGACTTTGACCCGGCATGATGACCAAAATCCCCTTCATGGATCTCACGAAGTATTTCTTGACCTTCTTCAGGGGAAATACAACGTTGAAATGCTCCAGTGACGCTGTGATGATACAACTCTCCGTCAGAAATCGTCATTGACTTGGACCACCAGGTTATCTGTCGGGCCAGGGTCTCGTCCTCTGGCAACTCGCCCCGGGTCATGTAAGCCAATAATGGTACTTTCCAATTCGGAATGACATGAAGAGCCGCTACCAACTGTGCCTCCGGGTCAGGAATGGCCAAATCTTCCTCTGGAGGTAACTGAACAGACGGGTTATGTAAAACATCTAAAAAGGTGTTAGGTGGCACCGGCTTATGCTGAGATCCCAACCGGCTTAAGGCATCGGCCACTTCGTTCTTTCTGCTGTCAATGTGTTCCACTTGATAACCCTTAAAATGCCCCGCAACGGCGTCGACCTCGCGGCGATAAGCCGCCATGATAGGATCCTTGGAATCCCACTTGCCTGACACCTATTGAGCCACCAAATCTGAATCACCAAGGCACCATACCCGTCTCAGACTCATCTCTGTAGCCATTCGAAGACCATGGAGCAAGGCTTCATATTCTGTTGCGTTGTTAGTACAAGGAAACATCAATCGCAACACATAAAAAAACTTGTCACCTCGAAGAGAAGTTAAAACAACTCCAGCCCCCGAGCCTTCCAACTGTCTGGACCCATCAAAGTGAATCGTCCAATATGTGTTGTCTGGTTTCTCCTCTGTCATCTGCAACTCTGTCCACTCATAAATGAAGTCAACCAGCGCTTGAGATTTCATCACATTACGTGGCACATACTTCAAACCATGAGACCCAAGTTCAATAGCCCACTTGGCGACTCGTCTTGTGGCTTCTCTATTTTGAATAATGTCACCTAGAGGAGCAGAGCTAACCACAGTGATTGGGTGACCCTGAAAGTAATGTTTGAGCTTCCGGCTTGCCATGAACACCCCATAAACAAGCTTTTGCCAATGTGGATATCTTTGGTTAGATTCAATGAGCACCTCACTGACATAGTGAACCGGCCGTTGGACCGGATGTTCGTTGCCAGCCTCCTTGCGCTCCACAACAACTGCTACACTGACAGCACGTGAGTCAGCAGCCACATACAACAACAATGGCTCTTTCTCGACCGGGGCAGCAAGAACCGACGGCTCAGCGAGCTGTTTCTTCAGATCCTCAAAAGCAGATTTAGCAGCGTCACTCCAGACAAAGTCATCCGCCTTTTTCATCATTTGATACAAAGGCATCGCCTTCTACCCTAACCATCTTATGAACCAGCTTAAGGCCACGATGCGACCGGCCAACCGCCGAACGTCATTGATGCACACCGGTTTGGCCAGAGATGTAATTGCCTTAATTTTCTATGGGTTAGCCTCAATACCTCTGTTAGACACCAAAAAACCCAAGAGTTTTCCAGCTGGAACTCCAAAAACACATTTGGCCGGGTTAAGCATCATCTTCTAGACCCGGAGGTTATCAAAGGTCTCCTTCAGATCAGTTACCAAAGTTTTCTTCTCTCTGGATTTCACCACTATGTCATCCACATAAGCATGAACATTACGACCAGTCTGACTGTGAAGACAATTCTGTACACATCGTTGATAAGTCGCCTGGGCACTTTTCAGCCCAAAAGGCATAGACACATAGCAGAAGGCTCCAAACGGAGTGATGAAAGATGTCTTCTCCTAGTCCTTAACCGCCATCTTGATCTGATGATAACCCGAATATGCATCCAAAAAACTCAAATGCGCGCAACCCATCGTAGCATCAATGATCTGATCAATACGAGGAAGAGCAAAAGGGTCAGCCGGACAAGCTTTGTTTAAATCAGTGTAATCCACACACATACGCCAGGTGTCGTTCTTTTTTAGCACAAGCACCGGGTTAGCCAACCACTCCGGGTGAAAAACTTCAACAATGAACCCGGCCGCCAAGAGCCGGGCCACCTCTTCTCCAATCGCCTTGCGCCTTTCCTCATTAAACCGTCGAAGAAACTGTCTGACCGGCTTAAATCTCGGATCAATATTGAGAGTGTGCTCAGCGAGTTCTCTTGGGACACCGGACATGTCAGAAGGCTTCCATGCAAAGATGTCCCGGTTCTCATGGATGAACTTGATGAGCGCGCTTTCCTATTTTGGATCCAAGTTGGCATTGATAATGAACTGTTTGGATGAGTAGCCAGGCACAAAATCAACCATTTTAGTGTCATCAACTGACTTGAATTTCAACACCGGGTCATGTTTCGTGGTTGGCTTCTTCAAAGACGTCATGTCTGCCGGGTCAACATTATCTTTATAAAACTTTAATTCCTCTCTTGCACAAACAGACTCAGCATACGCAGCATCACCTTCTTCACACTCCAGGGCTATTTTCCGACTTCCATCACTACAAAAAAATACACTTCCGTGATGATACGTGTTTTTCACAGTAGGTCGCGTTTTTTGTCATGCATGTACATCCATGACAAATTTATGACAGAATCAAGATAGTCATACCTGTGTTGTCATAGAAGTGTTCCATGACATTACCAAAATTATCATCACGGAAGTGTCCACTTCCATGACGATAAATCGCACGTCACAGAAGTGCTTTCGTCAAGGGTGACCGACACGTGGCATCCACCGTAACGGAACACCGTTAAGCTATCGGGTCGGATTTTGGATCCGATAACCTGTTAACAGCCCCGACCAATGGGGATTTTCCACGTGTAAAATCATCATTGGCTAGAGGAAACACGTGTTGGCTCATCGTCGGGACAGATGTCATCCACTCACTGGACAGAAGGCGCCTATGATACGTCGACACATGGCACAGCCCAACAAGTTTAAATGGGCCGGCCCAACTAAAGGCCCACAAGATTTTGCGGACCATAATGGGCTGGCCCAGCTAAAGGCCCACGCGATTTTGCGGACCATAATGGGCTGGCCCAGCGAAAGGCCCACAAGATTTTGCGGGCCATAATGGGCCGGCCCAGGTAAAGTCCCACAAGATTTTTGTGTGCCGTATTGGGCCGGCCCAGGTAAAGTCCCACAAGATTTTTGTGTGCCGTATTGGGCCGGCCCAGGTAAAGGCCCACAAGAATCTTGCGGATCATAACGGGCCGGCCCAGCTAAAGGCCCACAAGAATTCGCCGACATTAATGGGCCGACCCAGCTGTAGGCCCACAAGATTTTGAGGACCCTAGTAGGCCGGCCCATTAATTGCCTGCCATGTTTTGGGCCAAATGCCGACCCATATTTGATCCGGTCCATTAACGGCCTGCCACGCTCCGGGCCTAATAGTGGCCCATATGAGATACCGCCTGTTAAAGGCCTACCATGTTTTGGGACAAATTACGGCCCAGATTAGGTCCGGCCCTTTAAGAGGCTTTGTGCTCAATTATGGCCCATATCAGATTCGGCCCATCAACTAGACATTATGCTTTTGGGCCCACTTGCTAAAGGCCCACTTAGTAATTTGGCCTGATATTAGTTTTGCCCTATTAAGGGCCCGTTTAACATTTCGGCCCTATGTTAGTTTCAGCCTGTTAAAAGCCCGTCATATAGTTGGGCCTAACTACGCCCTGGTTTGCATCTGGCCTGCTCGCAGCCGATATCTGATTGGGCCAAACAAGGACCGAGACAATTTTTTGGCCAGTTAAAAGCCCGTGATTTGATTCGCACAATCATGGGCCAGGGTTCATTCCGGGCTGCTGCCGGCCCGTGAGCTGTTCGGCACATTTCAGGCCCAACCTACATCGTGATTGCATGACGGCCCGATTATGTACCGTAATTTTATGGTTTGGCCGGTTTACTGCGAAGACAGGATATATACAGTAAAATAACTGCAGCATTGTGAATAAGAAAAAACCTAGACTATACAATAAAGAAATTACTGCATATTACATCCACTAGGCATCAAAGTTCGCCACTATGATAATAAAGCACAAGCAGACAGCAGATTACATACACTGGGCATCAAAGATCGCCACCAGTGCAAATAAACACGCCGACAAAATAATATACAAAACCGACAACACTTCAATAGAGTTCAAGAAAGGTTAGCCCTGCTGGGGAGCTGCAGCGCAAGCAGCTGAGCAAGATGATGAGACTGCGCTTGTTCAACACTTATATCTTCCTCGCTCTGAAAGATAAACAAGCAGACAGATGACATGTTTTGCACATAAAAGTATCAGTGCTGACAATTCATCACATTTCTTACTGATGAATAAAGTGACACGCTTTAAATTTGCATTAACACAATATGGTATTGTTCAGGTCAAGACATGGTAGGAAATGACATTTTGAAGGAGTTGGCAGCTTCACGACACCACTGGATTATAGATCAAGAACTCATAAGTATCAATGGTTAGTGTGCTGTCAATTTATACCATTTCGGATTGGCAAATAAAGAGATGGTTTAAATAATAGTAGAATGATATGACATTGTTCATAGTTAAGACATTGCAGAATATAACATTGTGTTGTAGTGGGTAGGTTCACCACACCACTGGATTACGGATGAAGAACAGAAGCATACATGCAGTGCAAAAGAAGATCACTTGCTATGTATAGTTTAATTCACATGGTATGAAGAAGGAACTTGGTTGTACAACTGAAAACTTAAATTGAGAAAGGACAAACTTTTGTTTATGAACTACATATAATAAACTTTAAACAACCAATTTGATGCAAACACCAAAAATAACCAGCTGTTGCAGTCATGCCTAACCAAATATATACAACAAAGTTTGAAGGCTTGAGATGGACAAACTTACATTATTTGTGAGGCGGGCTCTATAAAGGCCTTGTCCATGCTGATGGGGGGGGGGGCAATTCAAGAAGTTTACCACAGAATCTTCTTCAAAAGAATTGCCTTTATTCTACATTTTGTTAAGAGTAAATATAGATGTGATAATATACGAAAAAATGGAGAATATTTAAGATAAGATGAAGAGTGATGCTACATAACCAAGTAGCTATAAATGTAAGTGCAGCGATACAGGCAAAAGGTATAGCCAAGAGCAATGCACAGCTAAACTTCTTTAGTACCAACCTTATGGTAAGAGTAAATATAGATCTGATGTGTAGAAAATGGAGGGCAAAGGAAAATAAGCTGCAGAGTGATGGTACATGAACAACTACCTGTCATTATAAGTACATTGATAAAGGACATCATGTACTTACAAGAACAATGCAGAGCTAAAAACATTGGTATTATATATATTCTACACTAATGTAACCATTCATACAGATCAGATAATTTGGAGCGAACAATTGATAAGCAAGCTATCATGCATATTGCTGTCACATAATGAACCAGGTATGTATGCAAGTACAGTGATACAGGAAAACATGTACTAACAAGAGCAAAGCAGCGGGCAGCATATTTGCGATATCCTGTCGTTCTTGTCAAACCGGAATTCTTCTTCGAGCAGATTTCCTGCAAAAAAGATCCGTAAGTCACATGCGGAAAAGTAGAAGTTCAAATTGTCATGTGATTTCATAGAGAGTACCTCATCCTGGGAACGAGACCAGTGCATAACAAGGTTTTTCCATTCAATGTCTTCTAAATTTAGCACAGGAGACTTCACCAGAAATTCGTTTATAGACTTGCCATCAAAGTGTGATTTCCTCAGGTAACACCGATACTGCTGCAATGCTTCTTGAAAAGCACAAGCAAGCTTTCCTCGTCATGACTATCCAGATTGATCCTCGCCTAGTTACAACAATGTAATGTAAATCATTGATGTGTTCAATCAGCAGAAAACAGGAAAATAATAACCATGAATAATAGCACTTACACGTAAGTTGGACAGGAAGATGTGAAAATGGTGTTTGTCTTCACAATAATCTTCCCATGATGGGAATATATGCACGTAGTCCCTGACAACATTGCAAGCATTGTCTTTTAAACGGGGAATAAATGGAATGGGGTTCCAATCTGCAGGAATTAGCTGTCTCTGCAGTTGGGATAGGTCTTCGGCCGGTGGACTTGCTATACTTTTTGCTGGAGTGGGATTTTTCTGGGGTACAGCTGGTGCTATGGCAAATGAAATCGGTATACCTTTTGCTGGAGTGCAGGTCCTGTGTGGTGGGGCTAGTGGTGTGGCCAATGAAGTATGGGTACAGTCTGCTGGAGTCGGTCCTACGTTTTGTGTCACTGGTTGTACAGCCAATATAAGTGGGGTGATGTTTGATTTCTCTGCACCACCACATTTTTCAAGGAGTTTGCTGGTGCTCCTTCAGGTTCAGCAATCACCCTCTTCCTTTTTGATGTCTAATGCACAAGAACAACATTTGAGTGAAAAAACATGGTATGATGACAGATGGAATATGTATTAATAATGGATGGGCATGGCATCTCGACATATATGATGAGTAAACTAAGTAGGTGGCGGTGCAACAAAGTAGAAGAAATGCAAGATAACATATGTGAGATATGCGCAATCAATAAAACCTTGCCAAATTAGAACATGCACCTTGATGGGTGAAGAGGACAGGCCATCTGCCTTTGACTCCTCAAGGTTAGAATAGTCATTAGGATGATATTCTGAACAAGAATCAACGGGTGGGGAGCATACGAGTTTCATTGCTTCCAGAATGGCACTTAATACCTTGTTGCCAATTTTGTAAGTCATTGCAGTGTTCCACAATATTCTTCTGATGCGCGGATTCTGATATTCACTGTAATTGCGTATAATATCTAAGAACCATGAAAACATAAATAGTTTTGAGATTATCTTTGTAATGCAGATGATATTCTAATATAGGGGCGCCCCTGTAAACACTTGTGTGCTATCACTGGATTCTGATGAGAGAGCTCATGTGTGCTGTAATATGGTGCGTGCATTTATATTATCTGGCACAACTACACACAAAAATAGGCTCCAGAAGTAAGGATAGCTGGCAGATGATAGGTTCATAATATACTGTATAGAGAGTTTATTGCCAAACCATGATAACAAGAGCACACAACAACTAGGCAGATCATAGTGTACATAACAGGGGTACACCATAACCAGGATATATAAATCGGGAAAGTGGAACTTGCTGGAAATTACGGTGTTGTATTTTCACTAGTAATTGAAAGCCTATCGATCACGTACAAGCCAGCTCTATCAGCTGTTGACTGCAGATGTCCCTGCTCCCCTTCCTGACAAGGAACATACTGTGCTTCCCATACAGAACATAGCACGGGCCGCCGGCCGAACCACCGGCCCCATCGCTTGTGTTCCTCCGCCACCCCCACCCCCGCCCCCACCCGCGTCGAGTTTTCTTCGTTCGACAAGGCCCCACCACCGCCCCCCGCAACCACCTTCCCCAACCGAGCCCCTTCGATCGCACCGGCGAACTCCGGTGAGCACTGAAAAATCGACTGACCCAATTTTGAAATTTAGTCTACTGGGATTTAAGTAGTGTGGAATATAAAAGGGGAAAACTATAAGCATTGCGAGTATGGTGTTGAGCGTGCTATGGTGGATCTGAAGGTGCAAACTGGACAAAGGCAACTTCGCAACCAAGACAAGAAATCAGAGTAAAGCAGTGGCGATCTATTTTCTTGCTGCGATAAATAAGTTGAGAAGATACGAAAGAGTACCGCCTCTGGTGCGCCGTCGTGTACGCATCTGCTGAGAATTTGACGGTGCTGCGGTAGCGATGGCTGTCGACAGCGTGGAAGTAGATCGAGGAGGGTAGACGGTGGCGGCGAGGCGCGGTGGACGAGATGGTCGTAGGAGCGGCGCCGGCAAGGTGGACGACGACGGGGATGAAGCAAGAGGACGGGATGCAAGGATCCCGGTCCGAAGCCGTGGATGAGAGAGGTCGATCTCTTGTAATGGACAGCAGCGTTGGGGTATCAGCTCCGGCATGGTGGAGGAGGACAGCAGTGGATGGGGTTGTGGCCGGCGGCGGACGGAGGAGGGTGGGGTGGAGAGGGTGTTTTGGCGCTCACGGAGTACGAATGGGGAAAAGGGAGGTAGAGAGGAAGGGGGAACCATGTATTCAGGGCGCGCTTGTCCCAAATGCGAGGAAATTTACAAACTTAGCCCCCGTTTCAAATTTCTACTACATCACAACAACACTAGTCGGTTGGGGATAGGATAGTAATCTCGCATACACCGAATATTTGCCGATGAGAGTTTGTTTTTGGCGCCCACCGTGTATGAATATGAATCGGGGAGGGAGTCGATTTCGGCTGAGGACACACTGTGTTTTGGCGCCCACCGTGTATGAATCTGGGTGAGAGGCGCTTACGTCATGTTTGGGTGAAATTACAAACCTACCCCTATCGAAACCTATAGAAATCCAGCATATAGGCTTTGCGTGGCAGGGATAGGCAGTAGTGATTTCCACCTCGTAGATTTTGGTTTCGTGTGGTTACTGCAACTTTCCCCGTTTCGTTCAAATTTTGCAGAGTGCACGTTTGCCGTGCCAACTCAATTCGAATCCCGTTTGTATTCTATTTTTTCGGGCGGGATCCATTTTCAATTGGAATTACATTCTATATACATCATTTTTCTTATATATACTTCCAAAAGCACAACACCATTTATACATAAATATGGTTTACAAATGGCATGATCTCAGATTCATAAGGTTGTATCCATCAATTTGGATTTTCAAATATTTGAAACCACTTTATGTTGAAATCCAATGTATGCATTCCTCGCTAACTGTCTCCAATTAATGTGTGTTTCATGCGGGTTTTTTTTACTTCTCAAACATGTATAATGTGTTTCACACACGCAACATATAGTGTAACCCCGTTTAGACATTAATTGCATATAAACCATGCATTGTTTGTAATTGAAGAATCTATGGATCACCAATATTGATAAACTATATAACATTACACGTGTGCCCAAATTCAAATGAATATGCATGTTTGATACACCAATTTGCGTTATGATATTATCGATGTCGTGATCTCCAGTTTAAATATTTGAATCCCCTTTAATCCAGATATTCGTCTCATATAGCTATCACTCATGCTTATATAGGACTATCTCTCTGGACCTATACGCGTTCATCGTGTCTCAGGTATCTCTCGTGCTACCTGTATGTCGACAATGATCTTTTATCTTCGTAACACACTGACGGTACTCTCTCCCTCGACCTTCATCACTCTATCTCTCTCTAAGTATATATCGCTCCCTGCTATGTGTCTCTAACTATGATTCTCCATGTGGAATCTCTTTCTCTCACACAAACACAAAACTTTGTCTCCCGGGGTCTCATTTCTCTCTACTATTCCCATGTGTGCCACTCGCACACCCCTCATACAGAGATGTCTTTCGCTCCTTAGATATGAGAACCTACGACTCTTCCTCTTCAATATCTCTTTCTCACACACAAACACAAACTCTGTCTCCCAGGTTCTCATATTTCTCCATTGTTCTCTTGTATGTCGCTCACACACACACCCTCTCTCCCTAGAAATATCTTGCGTTCCCTCGTATGTCTCTCTAGCTATCACTCTCGTTGTGAAATATCTTTCTCTCTCGCAGACACAAAACTCCGTCTCTCTGGATCTCATTTCTCTCTGATATCTGTTTGTATGTGACTAACACACACCCTCTCTCTATCTCTCTCACACCCACACACATAACCCAGCCTTCTGATCCACTAGACTCCTATCTCTAATGCACACTAGCTAGCATCTTTATCTTTCTATTTATCTGTTTCTCCATCAACCTTCTTTCTCGCCCTCACTCTTGATTCCTATCACACACATTACATATGTTTCTCTCTACATATAGTCAAGTGCCCTCTCACACACATATATAACTTCACCCTTTGAACCACCCGACGGTCATCTCCAACACCCAAACTAGCGGATGTCCCTCTAGCTAGCATCTCCATCTCTGTATCTATCTGTAGTTTCTCCGTCAACATTTCTTTCTCGCACGGAGTCTTGCTTCCTATCACCCACACTATATATGTCTCTCCATACATATGCATTTATAGGTTGGTTTCTTTTGCACAATCGTTGCGCCTCACTCCCTCTGCTCGCCATAAATGCATGCTCCAGCCCACGCCACTATCTATTAAAGACAAAAACACATGCTTAATTGTCGGGACTTCTTCCATGCATTCTCACATGCATGCATATTGTCATACCGATCCGTCTCTCCCATGTCGTTGATCTTATGACTTATGTCTTCTTTCTTTTATCTCGATCACGCGCGCGCACACACACACACACATCCCACGTATACATGTATACCTCTCACACATGCACGTTCAAGGTCTCTATGTCTCCATACGTAGTTAATTACCCTCAATCCTAACGCCACATCGAATCGTTCTCCTCTTTTGTGCACATAACTTCTGCCTGGATGGGTAAAACACACGCTCACACTTGACA
>NC_041392.1:291256124-291272123 GCF_002162155.2 Triticum dicoccoides
TCCCCGAAACCAATAAGACCATCCCTTAGTTTAATTCCCGCCTACATGCACCATCGATATATAGTAGTCTTCCTTGGTGTCTCTCGAACAAACACGTTCTCTCGAAGTCGACTCCTCTCACGCGCACACACCTTCTCTTCCCTCTCTACGGGCATTTTCTCTCTCGCACCCCATCGTTGGTGGCCCCTGCCATACACATCACCTCTGTGCTGCGCCTTATGTACTCGAAAGTTTACTCGTACAAGAACTAATTTTAGCAAGAAGTACCTCCGATTAAACACCATTTACCAGTCTGTACCCTAGGTAATTAAAGTTTGTCCATGGATCATATTGGTTGTGATCTCAATCATTTGGATGCATAGACATACTGAACATGTGTATATCTGAATCTTTTTGTAAATTATGTATGAATATTGTCGTGTGATCTATCAATCATTTGGATGCATAGATATGTTGAGCTTCTGTATATATGAATCTTTTGAGTTGTTGATTGTGAATGTTGGCTATGGATACGAACGTGTCCTGTGAACCTGAGTTTGATATGAATGTTTACCTTTTCTGTTGTATTTGTGTGTGAACTTGTTAGTATGCCTACTGTGGGGTATAAAACGCAGGTCTCTTATAAAAGTAATGTTGTGTCCAATTTATGTTTTCCCTTCTAACCACATTATACATATTTATATTATTAGTATTATCGTATATTTTATAGAGACTTATATATACATTATAAAAACATCCCAACTTATAAAAGTAAATGTTTAACGGAAGTTGGCAATGAAAATCCTGGTTGTTTTTGACTCACAGGCAAGGAAAATCCTGGTGATTGCGTACAAAAGCTTGCGAAGATTTTAAGAACCAATTTAATAATAACGCGCTCATTTCTATTTTGAGCAATAACTCGCTAATTTCTTAATTATATATGTAAAAAATGTGCCTCTCCGGTTTATTCTTTCATATTAATTGCTCCTTCTAACATAACATTATACTCCCTCCGTCCAAAAATACTTGTCATAAAAATGGACAAAAAGGGATGTATCTAAAACTAAAATACATCTAGATACATCCCTTTATCCATTTTGATGACAAGTATTTCCAGACGGAGGGAGTATATATAACGAGCCCACCTAATACGTGTATTTCAAGGAAGTGCAAATGGGCTCGGATTTCTTAGAAAATATAAATGGGCCTGATTGACGCGAAATTATTTGTTCACCCAGCCCAGCAAATGGACTGTACATTCTCGAAAAAATTGGGTTAAATATATGCCACATTTTTGCAGGCTAACATGTGGGACAATAGGTCGAAGCCTACGCAGGGTGTTGTCAACTTGGTCAACAAATGATTGTGTCATCCACAGCCATTGGATTTATATCCAACGGCCGGCATGCACCTTCAATCTCTCGTCTTCTTCCTCCAGCGTCGCCGGGACCACCTGGTCCGGCCTCCGGCGTCTAGCGGCTCTACCCCAGCATCACTGCGAAGCACTACCCCACCGCCGGCCAGGCTATCCCTGCACCCCTCGACACCTCCTTTTATTCTCCACAGAGTACAGCCCCACGCTGCAACAGAACCAGTTATAACCCTTCTCCTCCTCTCAATCGGCGACTCCACTGCCGCGTTTTCCCATCTCCGAGTCGTTCCCGTCCGGGGCCTCGCTGCCGTCCACCGCCTCGCTGCATTTGGTGCGGCGTGGTCAACAAACGAGAGTCATCGGAAGAGGACTTTACGTGGAGAGCCTGGCGGCTGGGACCCACGAGGTCCATGGTCGCACGCAAGGAAAGTTCCTCCTTATTCAGCTGAAAAAATGTTTCCTCAACCTGACAGCTGGGACCCACCGGCTGTATCTTCGCACGGAAGGAAGTGCCTCCTTGTTTCGCGAAAAAATTATTCATCCCGTTGACAGCTGGGACCCGTCAGATTTGGTGACTGACATGTGGGCCTACTAAGCGGACATGTACGCACGGCTTTGTCAACTTAATCAACTAATGATTCGAGCAGCTGGACCGTTGGATGTTAATCCAACAGCCATGCTCCTTATTCAACCTCTGTTCTTGCTCCTGTCTCCCCACTATAAGAAATATGTCAACTTGTGACCTTGACTATTGGTCACAGAATGGTCATTATTTTCCATTCGCGACCTTCTTGTGACCAAAAACAGATGGTCAAAAGTTGGCGGTCGTAAACTGAAATTAACGACCTTCTCTGTGAGAAGGTCGTAGACGTTTATGACCAAAATATGGCTACTGTTTTGTTTTCGTCACTAGCAGCCTTCCCAGGCCACGTAGGCATCCGACGTGGCAATCTGATGTGGCACAAAAATCAGCTCGGTCCAATTTGGTGTTTATATGGGCTGAGCCCATTAATTCGGCCTTTTTAATATTTATTTTTCCTATTAATTTTTGCTAGCTACATGGGCTGGCCCAGCAATTCGGCCTTTTTTGCGATCCATTTCAAATTTGGACCTCACGATTTTTATAGTGCATTTAATTTTGGGGCCTTGGCCTCTTTGCGATCCATTCTTTTTGGGCTGTAGCCATTTCCAACAGTTTTTCATTTGGTCCAATAGACATTTCGGCCAGTTTTTAATATGGGCCACGCCTCTTTGTTTCAAATACAATTTACAACATAGACATAGAATCAACCCAAATTCAATACCAATATATTCTCTTTTTGACCAATTTCAATCCAAGAATACATTTCAAGTAAACATAGAATTATATTCCAACGGTTTGTACATATATCCTAGCATTTGAACAATAAGTTCAACAAACAAATATACACCAAATTCTCAGCAAGATCAACAATACATCCAAATTCCCAGAAAATACAGCATTACAACAAACATATAAAGCAAGTCGTTGACTTGGACTTCCAGCTTCTTCAAAAAAATCAGCACATAACTCTCCTGTGGATGAGAAGAAAAGCCACATGTTCAGTCTCGATATGGGTAATATATGCTAAAAATAAATCAGAGAACCGTGCAAGAGCCCTAGGTTTTACTATCATTTCGACACCCAGATTGGCGATCTTCCTTACCTAATGTGTGCAAGTCCAAATAAATTAATAAACAACCCATTTTATAGAGCAAATGATATGCCCCCCTTTTATCTAAAACTGTAATGTATGCTAGTGATAGAACAAGGGGTAAGGCTGTTATGATATGCTAGATTGCTACCAACAGTGCTTACATGCATCTTCATATTTCAAAAGGTAGCATGCATCACATCAAAAAATTGTAAGCATTGAACCTACATCATATCTACAGTAACATCACCAATTAGGTTGCATGTGTATGCTAGAAATCAAGAATCAAAAGGACTTCAGCTTGTTTCGAATATCTTGCCTTTGTTGCTCCTAGTTCAGTAAAGAAATAGTCGAGTAGTGAGCGCTTCACCTCATGGACTTGGCAGTGCACAATAGATTTCAGACTGGAGCATAAATAGAATACCTGGAAAAGAACAATAAAGAGCTATACAGCTAAGTAATCATCCTTGGATGTTCAAATAAGTGGAGAGAACAATAAAAATCTACACAGTCTAGAATTTCTGTTAAGAAACAATAACTTGATGTAAAGTCACTTGAAAATAGAAAACACCTTACAAGCTTGTGAAGCTTACCATGATTTCAAAAGCATGGGTTATCTAATCTTTTGTGCCATCCTCCCAAAATTTGGCTAGATGATTCTGCAACTGTAGTTGTACCCAGCTACTCAAAATATAAACATATAGATGAGTGCTTCACACATGTCACCAGAGGTAAATAGCAATAAACATAAATGAATGAACATGGGCATATTCTACAGCAAGATGAACCAACAGAGATATATCTTGTAGCCTACAATAATCAAGTTAGAGATCACATCCATTTTCTAATTAACCAGCACCTAAATATATACATGCACTACTTTAGGAAATTTATGACTAGGAGATGTATTAATAGCAGATTACGAACTAATGTACTTGTACTTGATCTGGTTGAATAAATGCAGATTAAGTTCCAGGTACAGCTAGCTCCAACGTATGCTTCTAGCTATTGACAGAAAAACATAGAGAGAGAGGGGGGAGGAGATCCAGTGACAGTATGACTACAGCAGGCGACCCCGAGGGAAGATCTGGCAACCCGTGGATTGGTCAACCCCAGGATCTCACGCGCGCCTCCGTTGCCGAGGCCGTCCATCTCGACCGCGAGCTTGGTGGTCCAGCCCCCCACGATGACCAAGTCATGATCCATGCAGAGCTCCACCTCCTGCACGGCTGATCCATGCTCCAGTGGAGGCTCGGGCTCCACTCTCGAATCCGGTGGCGCCCATAGAAAGATAGTGTAAGCTCTGCTAACAAGAAAAGAAACTTAGGAAAGTCGAACTGGTACAAATCAAATTCATAAGAGAGTTTACACTATACCTAGCATAGCAAATGAGGATGGCCAAAGATGAATAAGTTTTCTTAGGAACTATGGACAGTGGGGGAAAGCCCCCCATTGACTTTAAATTAGCAAGATTGTAGAGTGAAAGCTGAATAAGTTACGTGGCTCGAATGGTCGGTATCCCTCGGATCTCATAGCTACCGCACATCACGGATGAACTATAGCAAACTAGTTATATCCACAGGCCACATGTACAAAGAATATACTAAAATGGCTTGAAGCTAAAACTAATCAACCATTCATCTTCGATACTGCAATTTTTTATTATGCAGTACAAAGATTATTATGCAGAATCTAAAATTGGCCACAACCTTAAAGGTTATTATGCAGCATCTAAAATTAGCCAACTCTACAAAACAGTGGAGGAAGCATAGGTCTGAACCCAAACAAATTTACATAATCTAATACACTATATTCCTCCCATTAAAAAACTAATATTCTAGTAGAGAGTTAAATCAGTTCATCATGAACTAGCTTCCAACAACATAATATAGGTGAACCCACTAAACTGATGCAAACTTTATGGAAAGTTCCCAGAATTCTGAAGTTGCAACATTTCAAACAGAACTCATACTGAAACAACTCTTCTGCATTTGATTAGTTTCTGTGCTCTATCAAAGCACATAATTTCCATCTTCTGCACTAAAATGAGTATCATGGGATGGGAGGCGTACTATCTTATTTTTTGCATACTTCAGTGTAATTAGTTATAAAGAGCTAATTGGCTGAACATTTCTTAGTCAGAAACAACAGATTGGCTTTTGCAACAAGGCGCATCAGTCTAACACGAACATAACTGAAAATGTAACACTAAACCAATAATCCAGAGATACATGCTGATGGCTAGCTTGTACCACATTAGCAAAGATGTTTCGCATTCTGTCATAAGGTAAGCTATATACTATCGAATAGAAGGTGTGCCCCAAAGCCTAATTTGACAGCAATAAATAGTTGCAGGTGTATCTAACTCAATAGATAAGCTACAGAAAAACAGTTGCAGGTTTATCAGCGCACACAACAACGAGATGCTTTTGTCGAATGCCTAGGGAAACTATGCATACAAGCATCTATCTGCTGATTTTCCACACAGATGGTTATGATCAGCAAACAAGGTCTCAAGCTAAGCATTGTTGTATCCAAAGGACGCAACTATGAATGACATCACGGAGATCATGACCGTGTCACCATCTGATCCAATTGGCATTGCCTCTTTTAGGATGCCAAACCAAATCAGAAGGCGTAAAAGTAGCGAAATGCGCAGACAAAGATGAGCATCTTTCTTTGGAGGATCAGGAAAAATCGCAGCTTCATGTTCATGCTTGCTAGTATGTGTCAAGAGAAACCCTGAACCTGAAAGCTCAGGCTGCTGTTTATTTTCTTACTATGTGGTAAGTACTACTAAGATCAAAATGCATTCAAGGGAGCATAAAATCCATCCCCATTTGAAGCATGTACAGTCTACAAAGATACTAACAGGTGAACAGACAGCCCCTAGAAATTGGCTAACTACTTCTACTGTATAATATGCAGTCTACAGAGATACTAACTACTTCTACTGTATAATCAAAGTCTGCAGTCACTAAATAAATCAAAGGAGTATGATGGAAATACAGCAAAATAGTCCAGTTAACTTGTCGATTAAGAGACTAATGAAACCAGTCACTCTAAGCATACTAGAGCTTCAACCCTCAAGCACAGAGAACGTAAGGGTGAGAGAGGAGAGGAGAGGAACCACCACCTATGCGGGAACCATGGAGCGAGTGAGGGAGCTGGTTCTGGCAGCCAATCGTGTTTGGTTCGGCCATGAGCAACAAGGATGGTGTGCGCTGCGGCTAGGATTGGGCGCCGGTGGTGTCCGATGCATGCACCTGCGTGAGGACGGAAAATAAAATCAGATGAGGGAGGGGAGGGGAGGGAGGCGAAGAAGAGCAAATCAAAGATGGGCGAGAGAGTACCTGGAGGAGCATCATCGGGGTGTGGTAGGTGTGGCATCCCGAGCACGGGATGGCGTCAGTAAGGAGCAGGCAGGCAGCCGTCTGGTGACGCGGCCGGGCAGACGAGACGTGTCGGCGTCCCGTGACGGAGGTCCATGGCGTGTGCATGCGGGAAGCCCTCCTCACTTCGCGTGTGCGCCTCCGGCGAGGCACAGGCCTGCGTGCTAGATCTGGGATCTGGCCGCCGCATGTGCTGTTGGGCCTCGGTGCTACTGGGGGTTGGGGGAGAAGGGGAGGTGGAGAGGGTGGGGAGTCGGCCATGTGGGAGGGGAGGGAGCGGAGGCCGGCGGTGATGCGTAAGGTCGTCGGTGAGTTTGGTGGCGGCTCCGAGGTGGGTGGTGGGAGGGGAGGAAGGAATGAACCGGGGAGGCGGTCTGGTTTGGGAAATCGGGAACGGCGCGCGGGAGGCGTGGATGTAGGGTGAGCGGGTGGAGCAGGAGGGCGTGGGGAGGCCATGGACGGCGGCGAGCTCCGCTGGAGGGAGGTGGCGGCGGCGATCTCTCTCTCGATCTAGAGGAAGATGGAGGAAGGAAGGAGACGAGCTCTCTCTCGATCTGGAATGGATGTGGGAAAAAAGGAGGCGGGGGTGGATGCAAAATGACCACGAGGACAGAGCTAGGGTTGGTGTGGAAGGGTTGATAACTGCCGTTGGATCCTCGAGCATCCGACGGTGTATGATCCATGATCCGTGTGATATTCCCATGGACCAATCAGAAGGCAGCAAACAATTTAAAGACCTCATGACCATTTAAATTGGTCGCAATCAAAGATAATTTAAAAAAAACAATTTTTCATTTTTTAGTGCTCAAATTGAGTTTTTTTGTAAAAGACCTACCAAATATTTGTTCAAATGATCTCATATTATACAGAGGGGTGCATTTTTTAATGGCAAACAGTGTTGCCTACGGGAGTTTTCATTTTCTTTGCATGGCAAATTCTTTTTCCATTTTTCGAGTGCCCGAAATGAGGTTTTTTGGTGAAGGAACTACCAAATAATTGTTGTAAAAATGGACCAAATCAATTTTATAAAACACTAGGCCATGTTTAATGCACAATTGATAGAATGGTTGGGTGTTAAAGGCTTTGATCCATCTCTGGTGAAAAAGACAAATTTCCGCCGATTTAGTAGGAAGCGGGTCAAATTTGAACTGCAGCTACCTCGTAGTTAGCTCTTTATTTTTTCCAAAAATCATGTCTAGGTACATAAGTATCTATTTAATCAGAGAAACACCAAAAAAATTCCAAGATTCAACCACTAGCTAGGAACGGTCATTCCCGCCATTTTGACCGCATTTTGAAACGGGCATAAAAAATTCAAAAAAATCAAAAAAAATTGGGAAACCTTCGTATTGTGTCATTATATGTGGCCAAGTTCCCAGGAAAAACAACAAACTTATAATACGGCAATTATTTTTAAAAAGTGTTCTCACAAACGAGCTATCACGTGTGGAGATCAATGGATTTCAATCCAAATGATCAATCTTATGGCCACATTCATGGCATAGTTTGTTCGAATGATCTCATATTGTGGAAAAGGGTGCATATTGGAATTCCAAACAATGTTGCCTAAGGAAGTTTTCATTTTCTTTGGATGAAAAAACCATTTTCCATTTTTCAAGTGCCCAAAAGGAGGTTTTTTTTGTGAAGGATCTCCCAAATAATTGTTGCAAAATTGGACCAAATCAATTTTCTAAAATACTAGGACATATTTAATGCACAATTGACAAAATGGTTGGGTGTAAAAAGTTTTGATCCACCTCTCATGAAAAAGACAAATTTCCGCCGATTCAGTTGGAAGCGGGTCAAATTTGAACTGCAGCTGCCTCATAGTTTGCTATTTATTTTTTCCAAAAATCATTTCTAGGTACATAAGTATCTATTTAATCAGAGAAACACCAAAAAAATTCCAAGATTCAACCACTAGCTAGGAACGGTCATTCCCGCCATTTTGACCGCATTTTGAAACGGGCATAAAAAATTCAAAAAAATCAAAAAAAATTGGGAAACCTTCGTATTGTGTCATTATATGTGGCCAAGTTCCCAGGAAAAACAACAAACTTATAATACGGCAATTATTTTTAAAAAGTGTTCTCACAAACGAGCTATCACGTGTGGAGATCAATGGATTTCAAGCCAAATGATCAATCTTATGGCTACATTCATGGCATAGTTTGTTCAAATGATCTCATATTGTGCAGAAGGGTGCATATTGGAATGGAAAACAATGTTGCCTAAGGGAATTTTTATTTTCTTTGCACGCAAAATTCATTTTCCATTTTCCGAGTGCCCGAATTGAGTTCTTTTTGTGAAGGACCTACCATATATTTGTTGCAAAATTGTACCACATAAATTTTCTAAAATTCTAGGCCATATTTGATTCACAATTGACTAAATGGTTGGCTGTCAAAAGCCTTGATCCACCTCTGGTGAAAAAAACAAATTCCCGCCGATTTAGTAGCAAGCGGGTCAAATTTGAACTACAGCTGCCTCATAGTTTGCTCTTTATTTTTTCAAAAAATCATTTCTAGATACATAAGTATCTATTTAATCTGAGAAACATCAAAAGTTTTCCAAGATTCAACCACTAGCTAGGAACGGTCAAACCCACCGTTTTGACCGCATTTTGAAACGGGCATAAAAAATTCAAAAAAATCAAAACTTTGGAAAACCTTCACGATGTGTCATTATATGTGACCAAGTTTCCAGGAAAAATAATAAACTTGTAATACAACAATTATTTTAAAAAGTGTTCTCAGAAATGAGCTATCATGCGTGAAGATTCATGGCTTTCAAGCCAAATGATCAATCTTATGGCCACATTAATGGCATAGTTTGTTCAAATGATCTCATATTATGCACAAGGGTGCATATTGGAATGGCAAACAATGTTGCCTAAGGGACTTTTTATTTTCTTTGCACGGAAAATTCATTTTCCATTTTCTGAGTGCCCGAATTGAGTTCTTTTTGTGAAGGACCTACCATATATTTGTTGCGAAATTGGACCAAATCATTTTTATAAAATATTAGGCCATATTTAATGCATAATTGACAAAATGGTTTGGTGTCAAAAGTTTTGATCCACCACTTGTGAAAAAGACAAATTTATGTCAATTCAGTAGGAAGCGAGTCAATTTTGAACTGCATCTACCTTATTGTTTGCTCTTTATTTTTTTCCAAAAATCATTTCTAGTTACATAAGTATCTATTTAATCATAAATACATGGTTTGGTGGCGATACGTCGAGGTTTGGATGTGGCCCAGGGCCCCAACTCCAAAGCGCGTAAACTCGCATGCCCGCCGCGTGGTCACCGCGTGACCTTGCCTTTGACATGCGTTCCAGGTGGCCTAGGGATGTCTAGTGGGTTGGGAACTCCCCAGGTAGGTGCTAGGAAGAAAATTACAACAGAAGAATCTCACGAGGAGACTGACCTATGCTCAAAGATGAATTAGCAGCCAAGTGTTTGATTAGCGGTATGGGAAATGCACATGGCCAATGGGCATGAGTTTTGGCTGAGGATGATCATCTACTAAGGAGAATGTCTTCACAAATTTTTAGCTCAAAAGGAGGATCCAAGGTGGTACTTGCTTTGCAAAGTACCACGCTGGAAAAAAAATATGAATGTTGAAGTTGGGCTCAAAATAATGAATGGATTGAGCTGAAATTTGGTGGAGGATGGTTATTTGGGCATAGGAAAGTATTGTAGAAAATTGATACCATTTGGACATGCCAAAGTAGTACTTCCTTCACAATGCTCTTCTATGGACAGAAACTTGGGAAAACTAGTGAGAGAGTTCGATGAATGAAATGAGCTAAAAATTGGTGTAGGTAAGTTACATAGTTATGGTCATGCGCTGGTAAATTTTCAGATCATTTGGGTAAGCCTAGCTAGTACTGACTTCACAAAGCTTCTCTTGAGGTAGAAACTTTGGAAATTTCCTGAGAAAGATTTACTAGGAAAATTGAGCTGAATATTATCATGTGGCAATGATTTGGGTATGGAAGAATGCCCGAAAAGTTTGAGGGTAATAGGAGGGGTCAATATAACACTTGCTTTGCAACGTGCCAATTTGGCCATAAAATATAAATTGAACCTGGGCTCACATAGATGATTTGACTGAGCTGCAATTTGGAGGAGGGTGATAATTTGGGCATATGAAGGAACTTTATAAATTTCATGTCATTTCAATATATAAAAAAGGTACTTCCTTCACAATGCTTCTAGGTGGACAAAAACTTTGGAAATTTGCCAAGGAAGATTTTCTAGGCAAATGGAGCTGAATTTTGTCATGCGGTAATGATTTGGATAGGAAAGAGTGCCCAAAAATTGCGAGGGCGATCAATAATATATAAATAGCACTTCCTTCATAAAGTGTTGTTCTGAACAGAATACGAAAATGAATATTGTTGAATTAGTTTTGAACTAGGCAAGGAAGCATTTTTACATATTTGATGAAGATATGACCCAAAGAATTTATGAGATTTTTTGGGGAATTTTGGGAATGACAGAAATATAGGTTGCTTCACAACCTAGGGCAAAAACTGCCACATGGACATGACACATAGGCAAAACTGATGAGGTGGCGCCTAGTCATAGCAACCCACCACAATTTACAAGGTTATGACCATCTATATTGGTCATGATCAGCTAGAAATAAGGCAGCAGACTAGTGCTATCTGCTTTATGACCATTTCGTGTAAGGAAATTACGACCTTTCTCACCAAAATGGTCATTATACTTTAGGGTTTGGAGCCCCCCGAACAGCTTTTGACCAATTGGTCTAAAATGGTCATAGATCTATGACCAATTCTTCCAGGGTCACTGACAGAAGGCACTAGTTGACATGTTTCTTATAGTGCCCGTGGGCAGCATCGCGGCTGTGCTGCCGCGCACCCGAACCAGTGAAGTTTCCCGCTCCTCTCCATCTGCTACTCCACTTCAGCTTAATAAATAGTAACGTCTTCGGTTTTAGCCCGGTTTTCTGTAGATCAACTGGGCAATTCTCTTCTTCTTAATTAATCGACATGGCAATGCTTTTGCCTTCGTTTCGAAAAAATAAATAGTAATGTCTAACTGAGCCGGTTAGTTAGATGCGTACACTTGGTGTAGTAGGATCTTTATTTAGTTTGATGCATACACTTGTTCTTTTTTGGTAGCCCTTTTGTACTGATGGCTGATGTTTGGTTTGGAAGAGAGAGCTGCGTCTCCACTCTTCTGGCCTGCTTACTGCTTCTGTTGCACCCCCAGCCCTGGTTGCTACTGCTGTTGTTTCCAATGTACAATCAGTAGTATATTTCATTTGTTGGTTGAATAATTGTGTTGTTAGAACGACAAACACAATGTTTTGGAAGTCGTTGCACGGTTCGATCCTTTAGTGTCCCGTACCGTACGTACCGCATACTATTTATTGTATGGAACACATTTTTTTGAAACTCGGAACACATTTTCCACTTGTTGATAACATGCAGCCCACTGATGAAGGCCCAATAGAGAAGCCCATAATTAACTGGAAGGAAGGCTCTCACATGAATCTAGCCCAGGTACATGCTCATGTTCCCCTAAACATAAATAAGTAAATAAATAAATAAATAAATAAAGCTAAATGCTCATGCACCAGTTCTTTGGGAAAATAGGTAGCCCAGTATTTCTTTTTGAAGAATACCCAAGCTAGGCCTATTTGTTTTCTCCGAATTACTGGGCTACAAATCTTTCGAGACGAGGAGGGATGCATTCCGGCCTGGCTTAAGAGTATGGTCAATGTCTGTTAAAAGTAATATCAAAAGGGGTTGAAAATTCCAAAAAAATTATAGCAAATGGGATATAAGTTTATTTTTTTTTGTTTTTGTTCTTCACTGATATCTTATACGTATTTCATTGGATTTAACATGACATAGTACTAATTTATTTTTAAATTGGTTTTAGTATGGCTATTAAGTTTTGGATTAAGAATATTTCGTTCCCCAGCAAAAAATTGCGAATTTTCAAAATTTCCCACATATTTAGTTATTTTTTTGACCCTGGTACTGACCAGAAAATGGCCAGCAATTCTAAAAATGGAAAACGGGCTGCAATAAATTCCATATGAATTTGAAAATGAGAAAAAATTATAAAAATAATAGCGAATGGGCTGTACACGCCACAGATTTCGAGGCTGACTTGTTTACGCAAGGCTTTGTCAGTGAACACATGATTCTAGCAGCAGTTAGTGTTGGATGTCCATCCAACGGCCGACATGCTTCTTCAATCTCTGATCTTCCTGCTCCAGCCGCCTAAACTAGCGCCGGTGGGACTGCCTGCTCCCTCCTCTTGTGGCCCGCTGTGATGCCGCGCAGGCTTCCCCAGCCCACCCTACTCCCTCCGCTGGCCTGGCCGCACGCAATCAACTGCCTCCTTATTACGCGAAAAAAAATGATTCCTCCCACTGACATCTGGGGCGCACTGGTTGGGAGGCTGACCTGTGGGCCTACTAAGTTGACGCATACGCAGGGCTTGTCAACTTAGTCAACAAACAATTCTAGCAGCAGTAACCGTTGGATTTGAATCGAACGGTCCTCATGTTTCTTTAATCGCTGCTCTTCTTGCACCAGCCGCCCAAACCAGCGCTGGGGAGACCGCCTGTTCCTGCCTCCAGTGGCCGGCTGTGCTGTCGATGAGGCCTCATCGTCCCCTACTACTGCCACCGCTAGCCAGGCCCTGCGGCGACGGCAGCCTCACACCGCAGCCGAACCAGTGAACCCTCGTACTCCTCTCTGTGTGGGCATCCACTGCCGCATCTTCCCCGGCTCCGCGTCGTCCCCTTCCTAGGCCCCGCCGTCGTCCACTGCCTTGGTGCTCTCGGCACGGCGTGGTCAACATGGTCAACGACATTCCATCAGAAGAGTACTGTACGTGGAGAGGCTGACAGCTGGGTCCACGGCCACAGCCCAGTTTTTTTGTGATTTGCCAAGTAAGTCGCTTTGTCAGGCCTGTTGGGCTGCAAATATTTCAAGACGAGGAGAGCTTTCATTTGGCTGGCCGAGAAAATGGCCCATCAGTAATGAGAAATGGGTTGTACATTTTTAAAACACGTCAAACCGGAAATTAGTTTCAAATATCTTTTTTTCATTTCGAGATTTGAAACCATTAATTTTTATGCATGGAGAATTTGTTGGATTTTATATTGATATACATTTATTTTTATAATCAGTTTGAATGTGAGTCGAAATTTCGGGATTAAAAAATGTTCGGACCGCACCGAAATATGCAAAATTTTGTATAATATTTTAACCGTGGCCACAATATGGGCTGTAATGCTAACAAAAAGAATATGGGCTCCAAAAAAACATTAATAATTAGCAAATGGGATATAAATTATTAGAAATAATGGTGGAATGGTTGTATGCTGTTTTCCACAGATTTGAGGCTTCCCTAAAAAAAAGGTTGACGCACAAGCAGTGACTGTTGGATGGCCATCCAACGGCCGTCGTGCTTCTTCAATCTCTGCTCTTCCTGCTCCAGCCGCTCAAACAGGCGGCGACGGGAATGCCTGCTCCCTCCTCCCCGCGGACGGCTCTGCTACCGCGCAGGCCTCACCGCCCCACCGTACTGCCATCGTTGGCCTAGCCATCCCTCTACTCACCCACACCTGTTGTTATTCTCCGGTGACGGCAAACGAACCAGTAAACCCTTGTACAGTCGTACTCCCCTCCGCGTGCGAAACAACTGTCGAGTCTTCCCTGCCTCCGTGTCATTCCCTTCCTAGGCCTCGCTGTCGTCCACCGCCCTGGTGCTCTCGGCACGGCCTGGTCAACGTGGTCAACGACCGACATGCATCTGAAGTGGACTTTACGTGGAGAGGCCGATAGCTGGGTCCATGGCCACGCACAAGGAAATGCCTCCTTATTACGCGCAAAATAATGATTCCTCCACCTGACATCAGGGACTCACCGAAAGGGCCTCTGTATTTCGCGAAAAAATGTTACCGCCGCTGACAGCTCGGACCCACCAGCTATATCTTCGCACGCAAGGAAGTGCCTCCTTATTACGCAAAAAAATGAATACTCCCCCTGTTAGCTGGGACCAGTATAGTGGCAGGCTGACTTGTGGGCCTACTAAGTTGACGGGGCGTAGGGCTTTGTCAACTTAGTCAATATGCACGATTCTAGCTCCAGTGACCGTACGATGTCCATCCAACGGCCATAGTGCTTCTTCAACCTCTGGTCTTCTTGCTCCAGCCGCCCAAACCAGCACCGGTCGTGCCTCGTGCTCCCGCCTCCCGTGGCCGGCTGCGATGTAGCGGAGGACTCACCGCCCCTACTACTCCCACTGCTGGCCAGACCATCCCTCTACTCACCCACACCCCCTGTTATTCTGCGACGACGACAACCTCATACCGTAGCAAACCAGTGAACCCTTGTACTCCTCTACGCGTGGGCATCCACTATCGTGTCTTCCCCGGCTCCACGTTGTCCCCTTCCTAGGCCTGGCTGTCGTCCACTGCCCTGGTGCTCTCGGTGCGGCGTGGCCAACATGGTCAAGGAACGGCTTCAATCGGATGTGGACTGTACGTGGAGAGGCTGACAGCTGGGTCCACGGCCACAGCAAGGAAGTGCCTCCTTATTATGTGCAAATTAATTATTCCTCCACCTGACAGCGGGGACCCACCGGACGGGCCACCGTATTTCGCCCCCCTGACTGCTGGGACCCACCAGCTACATCTTCGCACGCAAGGAAGTGCCTGACAGTCGGGACTCACCTGGTGGAAGCGTACGTAGCGTTGTCATTCTGGTCGCGAACGTGTACGTACATATATACTGGTGGATGTAGAGGCGCGCACGTGTCGTAGTAGAGGCGGCCAGGGTGCAAGAAAGAAAATACGGCCACGTATGTGTACATACGGGCGGGGTCTCGAACGCCTACTCGCGCATAGGTACGGCCAGGGCTCTTGTACATGGCTCAGTCGGAACGGAGAAACAGCGTCATTGTCGTGTTCATGGGGAGGCAACGGAATGCATAGTGTTCACGGGGAGGTAACGAAATGCGTCGTGTTCATGAGGATGCAACGGAATGCGTCGTGTTCATCGGGAGGGCTTGGACAGAACAGGCGATGGAAACGAGGCATGGCGTACCGCAGAACGGAGGAAACGGCCTTGTGTTCGACCGGCCATGTTCGAAACAGGATCCTGTTTATCGGGAGGGGTCTGGCATACCGCAAAACGGAGGAAATAGACCTCCTACGGTCGAAATGGGGGTCCTGTTGATCGGGAGGGGTGTGGCGTACCGCAAAACGGACGAAACGGACTTGTGTTGGAGCGGTACGGTCGAAACGGGGGTCCTGTTCATCGGGAGGGGTGTGGCGTACCGCAAAACGGGACTCCACGGGAAACTGTTCATCTCCACCGTCGACCCCTCCAGCCTCCACGAGCTACTGTTGATCCACCGTCGACCTCCTCCAGCCTCCACCTGTGACTGCTCATCCACGGGCTCCTGTTCATCCAGCCTCCACCGCGCGCTACTCCACCGGCTACTGTTCAACCAGCCCTCTCCACAGGCTCCTGTTCAACCACCCCTCCACGGGCTACTCCAGCCCCAACCGAATCGATCGA